>NC_089873.1:108882500-109182500 GCF_040182565.1 Anser cygnoides | reverse complement strand
AAATTAAATTAAATTAAAAAGTAAAATAAAATAAAATCTGTCTTTATTAGTGCATCTTTTTTTTCTGCAACTTGAGATAAAAGCAGTTGATGATGGAATGGAGGTAAATTTCAAACGTATATCCAATTCTTTGTGAGGATTGATATCCCATTACTGAAGACTTTTCTTAAGAGCCAAACACTATGCAGAAAGCTAAAACTTCTGAAACCCCCATGATAGCACTGAGGAGTTGAGAGCCAAAAAGCCAGGGTGGGAGTAAATGATTGGAAACTGTTACTGAAACTTTTAACAAATTCTTTCTCTACAATGATTTGATATTAAAATTGTCTCCACCCAGTCCTTGGTAAAGGAAATTCTTTTTTAAACATACTTTTAACCTATAGATTCACAAGATGTTACTTGACGTAAGTGGCTATTTTCTTTGATAGAGCACTTATTAGTGTTACACAAATCTATTCTCTTGTTTTTATTATTCATATGATCAGGTCCACATTTTGTTAGGTGCTGTACCAGATGGATCCACCATCACGGTGAAGGACACAAGGAGACAGTAAAAAAAATAACACTGTCACGGCTATCACCTTTTATTTCCCCTCCTGGTCTGGTAGCATACTGGCTACTGTTGCAGATCATGACATGACATGTTTGACACAGCACCCCTCTGAGCATTCATCAAGAAGCTTCTGCAATGTGACCTATTTGCCAGCCTTTCTCTCTTTCCTCCTCATCAAGTATCCATTTTTCCCAGTAGTGAAGACAAATATAAAGAGGAAGAATGAATGGGGAATGACAAGTTGCTGTCACTAACACTGGTCAACATGTCATGCCTAAGAAGTATGTTATGCTCTTTTATGAGTAAAATATGCACACTGTTCTTCAACTAGTTGTTAGTTTGTTTTTTCATAAAAATCATCAATCCCATTAAAAAAAAAAAAAAGTGGAATAGGTTGGTGTACAGAAATTCCTGCATTATATTAGTGTTTCAGGTATGGGTCAAATGGGAAGTATTAATTGAAGTGGCATATAAAATGATCATACACCCATTCCCATAATACATGAATAGGGATAGGAAATTAAATTATTGAATAGGAACTACAGAAAAAGTATGGGGAAATATTTTTCATGCAACGTACACGTAAATTGTCAAATTTGTTGTTCCAGACTTTTGCAAATGCCAGAGGCTTATCTGCAGTGAAAAAGCACTAGAATAAATTTGTTGAAGAAAAATCCATCAAAAGCTCATCTCTTTATGGGTTTAGGATACCTGGAAGACAGCTAAAGAAAAAAATAAAAATAAAAAATGAGGAGGACAGGGTCTGATGGGTCAGTTTTCATCATTAGTTTAGAATAGTGTCCCCAGACCAAGAGCTAAGAAGATAATGCAGCATTCAATAGTTTAAAGAAGTGATTCCATTCATTTCACATACATGTTTATTGTAAATACTATCACTAGTATATCAGATTATATATTGCAACCACACAAATACATTTTCACTGTTACATGGTTTGGGTATTTTTTGTTCATTAATGGGATGGGGTAATTATCATCTTTATTTCCAATAAAGGAAAAAAAATAAATTTAATGTGTTTGTGCATCATATTGCTTGTCTGCAATAATGTAATAGTATGTAACTAAGAATAAGTCTAAAATATTTTGTCAAATTATTCTACATATAACATTAGTTTCAAGAAAAGTACTAAATACTAAAATTATAGCTGTTCTTTTGTTTTCTCCACTGTCTCACTGCCTCAGCGAAGCACACTGTGCCAGACATGAATGGGAGCTAGCTACTACTGATTGCCTGGGCATCCATGGGCTATAGACACTGTAGAATACTTCTTTTCAATAGCAGTTGTGTAGTGAAAATTTCAGCATCTCTCCAGCATTTACAACTTGGAGAGCTGTATGACATTTGGGAGTAGTCATTTGGCTGTCTGAGGCATAGATACTAGTTAAAACCTGAAGCTTTGTAAATTATGTAGATGTGGCTTTTCAACTTGTGGCTAATCTCAGGTTTAACAAGATCTTGTTCTTTTCTTTATTATTAGAAGAAAGGGGGAAAATATTCAGAATCTTTTTCAGTTGTAGCATGAGGTTACATCATAGGGAAAGCTACCAAGAATAGCATAACTACCCCCATAGGAGTATCAACTAAATTTTCAGCTCCTTTCATGGAGGTTGTCAGAAAATCATGCAACTTTCATTTCTATTTAATGAAGATGAAATCTGATGTGCTAACTTGAAAATCCTAGGTGGTCCATCTTTGCCTAGCCTTTGTTCAATTTCTGAACAGTAAAATGCTGCAAATATGCTATTCTATTTACCCTGTTTTCTTTTTTTGTTTTGTCAGGATAGCTTCCACTAAATTAAAATACAATGTAATGATTATCAGTGGGATACTGA
The DNA here is from genome assembly GCF_040182565.1 of Anser cygnoides. NCBI lineage: Eukaryota > Metazoa > Chordata > Aves > Anseriformes > Anatidae > Anser > Anser cygnoides. The sequence goes on along the minus strand of NC_089873.1, from coordinate 109,180,096 downwards.
ATAACAATTACAATATATTTATCTTGTTTATCTCACCCTCTAACATCTCTCGTATCTGCATGGTAGCTGCAGGATAAAACCTTCATAATGTCTCTGTAGCAAATATGGACATGGGGCCAATCTTGGAGAATTAATCCTAGCATTTACAAACAGTTTCCACCAGAGGTACCCAGCAAAGGGAAGAATTTTTCACTTCCGTCCAGATTTCAAAGTACTAATGAGGACACCATCAACCAGTATAAATGACTCATTAATTGTATAATAAAAAAATCCTATTTTAATTTGCAAAGACTGTATCATACCTGATACAATCCTGATAGTACCTTAGGCTTTGAATTTAATTTTAGACAAAAAAAAAAAAAGAGAGAGAGAGAGAGAGAGAAAACAAAATAAGGAAACCATAATAATTGTCAGTACTCTATAAGAAGATCATAAGAAGCTATCTACACATACAATCTAATTTCACCCCAGTCCTTTGACATCTACTCATGTTATTCTTTGTAAGAAAGCCAGTGAATATTTGTGTGGAAAAAGTCTATATTTGTTTGTAAGATCAAGGTATGTGAGTAAATTTTTACTATAACAAAAGTTCATAATACAGCTACTCAGGAGGTAGTCAGTAGCACTGTCATAAAAGCAAAAATCATTCCCATTTATTTTATTCCCTTTTCTCCATCATTTAAATGCTGCTGCATTGCATTACTGTAATGTAAAGGAATTGTTAATAATACATTTTACCTTTTTGTATTCTCCCACCTATACCTGACTGACTTTGAACAATAAGATATATTTTTCTCTGGGTGTGAACACATGAAAAAAATTACACCAAAAAACAGAAGCAAGAGCCGGTATTCTGCTAGTATTCTGTATACTGCTTGAAGGGTAAAGCTCAATGGAATTGGCTTTGCTACATAGTTACACTTGTTATGGATATATATTCAATTTTACATATCTGATTTTTTTTTCTTTACAATTTTTCAAACAAATTTGTCACAGAAATGAACCATTTTCAAAGTAGACTAAGTAGACTACCTTCTTTCCAAACAATCATTTACATAGTTCATTTCCTAAGGCAGATTCCTGAGGCAATAAAGGCAAGCATGATTTACTTTCAACACAACATACACAGATACTGTATATCTAACGTATACAATATTCTGGGCACTACCAAACCATTTATCAACAACCTAATACTTCAGTATTACTTATTCTAGATTTCTTTGGTTCAATAATTTTCTATTAAGTCATTTTGAAGAGCTAATTTGAAAGAAAATGTATAACAGTGGCATGTACACTGACACATCATGCATTCGTTATACAACGTCCACAGTAACTTCACAGCAACTGCCTGATTTTGCCATTTCATTGTTTTTATGCTTACAAAATACCATTGCATTAGTGGAGTGTAAAAGTCCTCATGTTCAAAATATATACTCCTAAGAATAAGATCTATGGCTAAAGCCGCTTACTCATTTATAATTTTTCATCTAGTAGCTAGCTAGAAAAATATATTTCACATTTATTTCTTCATGCTTTCAGATAATAACTTCTGAAACTAGAATCACTAAAGTTTAAAACAGATATGTCTCCCCGTAACTTAAGGAACACGAAGAAGTTTAATGTGCAAATAAATGTATTTTTTAACATTCATGTTTTCTGTACTTTCTGTGCAAAGTATAGACTATACAGATTTACATATATAAGTGGCTGTATCTACTTATCTTTTTCATTAGATAATTTTCATTAGTGCGCTCTACTGACAGGCAAGCTTGAAAACGAAACTTTTGCTATTCATCAGTGTGAGCAAAAGTCTGAAAACTGGTAGGTTGTGGTACACTGATTTTGGTTCCCTTATTCTACGTCTCTCTCTTCCTTCACATTAGTACGTTTGTTACTAAGACTGCTGGTTGTGTTGCTTTAAGGACGACTCTCTGTGATGCCAAAACAAAACAAAACAAAAATCGAACAAACTACCAAAACACCAGAAGAAAGGCTTTCGAACAAGTCTTTGTGAGGACCTTCCCATTTTATCCATTCACTCAGAATTCCTTCAACCCTTTAAAACCAACTACCACAGAAATGTCTCTGGCAGCAGCAGCTTGCCTGCTGTTTGCTCTCTTAAGTGTGAACTGACTTGGTGCCCATGCCTCCTCATGGGCAGGTCAAAGTTTCTATACTTTCTTTGAGAAAACATTCTCCATCTTACCTTCAAAGGATGTATTTTTAATGGTCTAATTGCAATCTGCCATAAAATATCTTTTGTTCCAAATACTAGCTCTCTCTTAGCATAACTTTTATAGGCATCTTAATTGAGACAAAATGTATATGGTTGTAGCCATAGCCTTTGAAATGTGCAATTACAGAAATGATCTGTGATATACAGATTTTCATTGAGACTTACAAGGCAAATAAATGTGTGCTATTGACTATTTACATAGCTGCTTTTTTATTATTATTAATTTTTAATTTACTTTCCATACTGTAATAGAATTCACCACTGACTATAGAGCTGCATATTTTTTTTAAGTGTCATTTCTTTCTTACAGCATGAAGTCCTGGAATATTTAGGGAAAAAATTAAAGGAGCATGCATTAAAGGATGGGATGGGAGAGGTCTGATCCTTTGGGATGCAACTTTTGAGTCTGAATACTATGAAGATAACAATGAAAAAGATAAATGTAGTTGTGCCAGCAGCCTGAGAGAAAGATTAATGAGAACCTGACCCCTTTCTGTCCCAGACAATTTAAGGGAATAAAGCCTATTTAATTCTATAGCTATCTGGAAGCTCACTTTAGCTAGTGGTAGGAAAGGGGTTTAAGAACAACCAAGAAATTTAAACGTGTAGATTGAGTTTACTGCTACCTCTTTAGTTACAAGAGGAAATGACCTATACCTAAAAAAAATGGATCAGATGCCACTACAAGGGATGGGAAAAACTGATGAACTGTAGTTTTGAATTCTTCATAAAGCAGTTTGTAAGATATTCCATGCTGTTCTGTTTTTTGTTGACCTGTGATGTAGAAAAGGTCATGCTATCAATAAATTAGAATTTCAATAATGAGTTATTTAACTATAATTCATGTTCCCTAATTATTAAAAAGAAGCAGAAGTTCTTGTTATAGGAAAATGTTTCATTAATACCTATGATTCCACTTCAAAAAGAGATGGACAAAACTGTGCAGCTGGAGTAGAAGTGAAATTGGAGAGCTATTCTGGAGTGTAATCATGGATCAACTCTCTGGATTTGCTTTTACTTCTCATTTGCTCAGAGTAGTATGTACCAATTTGGCACATGCTTCTTCCTTTTCTCTTCTAGTTCCCACGGAACCAAGATATATCCCGTGGACTGATAGAGCCAAGATATATCCCGTGGATTGACAGAGCCAAGCACTATCCACCTCTGCTAATAACACTGCTTCCAAATAGAAGATTTATGTCTACTACTATGTTCTTTTGAATAATATGCACTACTACACGTCCATACCTGCAAATACTGAAAGAATGTCAGATAGCACATTGGTGGGTTTTTTTGAAACAGAAGGAAATAAAATATTTCAGCACAAGTGACTACACTAGCTTTCCTATCTTCTGTTGAAACTAAAGCAAAATAAAATTATAATAAAAATAAATAAATATTAATAATTTTTAAATGTTAAAATATAACAAAATAATAAAAAATAATAAAAATATATATTTTTAAGGAAACACAACTGTAAGGGTTGTGAAGCACTGGAACAGGCTGCCCAGGGAAGTAGCTGAATCACCATCCCTGGAAGTATACAAAAAATGTGTAGATGTAAAGCATAGTGACATGATTTAATGGTGGGCTTGGCAGTGCTAGGCTAAACGTTGGACTAGATGATCTTAGAGGTCTTTTCCAAACTAAATGATTCTATGATTCTAAAAGGAAAGAAAGTTTATTATATACCATGTCACGGGTCAATTTTATTTGATCATAAGATAGCAATACGTATCATTATGACAGACATGGGTTGTTAGTGATGCATTTTCTTGCACCTCTAGGTTTCAAATCTAATTTTAACTTTTTAGTTGTTGTTGGTGGTGGTATTTAATAATCTTTTCAGATAAATATAATTTAGCACAATCAGGAAAGAAATTAAAAACACTGATGTCCTGTTAAGTTACACTATAATGTAAATGAAGTGTTGTCCAAGATGTTGTAATTCCTATTGATAAATTTCATCATAATCTAACAGAGTTGTACTAACAGAATTGTAGAAGCCATGTATCAGTATCTTAGCCACATATTTGACACAATGTACTTAGCAGGTTAATTTGTGTGGCGTTGAACTTCCATTGTTCTTTACAATTAACTATCTGAATCTTTTTTTATGCAAAACATTTGTTAGTTTTAGACTTCATTACGTATTTATTCATTTAAACTTTATATTAAGATATGTTCACCACTGACTAGAATCTAAATTTAAAAGTGCTTGCATTAGACACGCCTCACTTTCAATTTATGACTATGGACAGCAGTTAAGGTATTGAATCTACAATTAGATTATTGCTGTAGGAGCTGGACAAAAACAAATGAGAATTAACATGGTTTTCTGTGAATGACTTCCTGGGATATCTTTTACATTATTTACCATTATTTTCTTGCATGACTTAAATAGAAATTTTTACATGGTTTACAGTCTGATACAAATATGTTATCATAGAATCATAGAATCATTAGGGTTGGAAAAAACGTCCAAGATCATCTGCTCCAACCATCACCCTACTACCAATCTCAACCACTAAACCATGTCCCTAAACACCAAGTCCAACCTTTCCTTAAACACCCTCAGGAACGGTGCTACATGGGAACACACTTTTATTCTTTCCCTCCTCACACCATATATTCATATTAAAAAAGAGTTGAAACACATATATTGAATAGCAGAAATTCAGGCAAGCTGAATAAAAAAGAGATTTAAAAAAAAAAGAAAAAAATGAAAAGAAAAATTAATTTTTCCTACTGGTCTGTCTAGAAATTGGTAACATAATGAAGTATTTTTCTGTATTAATAACAGATATGTGCTATTTGACTGAAAAAATAATGCTGCATTTGGTAGATAGGAAGTATCTAGAACTGTAGGCAGCAATTCATCTTCCTTACAGACACACACATACATACACACACAACCCTAATGGATAAACTTATGACTTGAAGATGGAATAACAGCTTTCCAAATATTTTTCTTCTAATACCAGTCAAATGTGATACTTTTGCTACTTTCCTATGATATACACTTCCATACGAAAACATTTACTGTTATAATTACTACTTGTTAACTCTTCTACCCCTGGAAAAACATAATGGAGTGACAAGAAAGTAAAAAGTAAACTGCATGTGAGCAGAAAGGAATAATATTTTTAGTATGAAGATCCAGTCAAACAGCATGCTTGTGCAGTGATGCCTTTGAAGGATCTAGCCCATTAAGTTAAAAAAAAAAAAAAAAAAAGATGCTCAGTGTAGATTTGACAACTGTATTACACAGGTTTCGAAACTGCCTGTCACTTCAAAACACTTTTTTGTCTGAGGGGAAAATAAATAATCTACAAAAGAACTTTCTGTTGGTAATATTCAGGGAGATAGCTCTGCCTCACTTATATTGAGAACATCTTTGAAAGAATAACTTTACGTACATAAAGAAGAGAATCAGTTTTATAATAAAAAATAAATAAAAGCTAAAAGAAATTCATGGTAAAATGGCAATGGTTTAGCAAGAGGCAATAGTCACACATTGTGACTTGGTACATTCAGACTGTGCATCAGTAAACCTTTTTTTACCAGCACAGTAGTGCAGCAGTGGAACAGGTTATGCGGAGGGGGTGAGTAATCTCCATCTCTGAAGATTTTCGAGTCTCATTATAAAAAGACATAGCTGGTCTGATTTAGTGCTGGCAATAGATATGTTTGAAAAGCAGGTTTGAATAGGTGGCCTCCATCTGTAGCATTTAATCAATATTCCTATGACTCAACCATTACTAAAAAAAATAAATAATAATAATTAATAAAAATAAAAAATAAATTTCTGTTGCATCCTTCATAGCTCTATGCAGCTTAGTTAGTCAGGTTAGGCGCCTTTTATAGTCAATGGGAAGAAATGGCTCATCAAAATATGATCCATCCGACAATTTTTAACTCTTTATTTCAAGAAGGGATTAATTACACCCTAAACTACAATGACTGTAATTACAGTTTAGATTGAAAACTTAAGATGTAAATGTCAATTTTACTCAGATAAGCCCCATCTTTTATGACTGCTCAGAAAACATACTATTGATTGAGTTAGAAGCTGACGGAGATTTTATGAAACTTATTCAGTGGTTGTTTCAGGTAGACTTCATAACTTTTATTATGAGCTTTAACAACATAGAAGCTGTTCACAATGAGTTTCATTCTAATACTGTTAACAGAAATAGCAACACTACATAGCAATAATATATGTTGCAAGAAAATGAGAATCAGAACCCTTTTGGTCTTGTTCAGCAGTTATATTCTCTAAAGATTTTCTGAGAAATTCCACCCTAAGAAATAAAAATAAGAAATACTGCTTTAGCCTGTTCATCATATTGTCTTTAGTAACATAATCTTGTATGGATACCATGGTCGGTTTAGGTCTGACCTCTGGTTTTGCTTCTTCAGACCTCCAAAACTAAATGGTTGGATATTGAAAAATAAGAAATCAAAGCCAAGACCAAACCTGGTATTCTGGATTCTATTCTATGTTCAAAGCTATAGAAAACTTACTTAGTCCTCAGAAAAGACTGAAAAACAGAATTAATGACTGTTATTTTTAGCAAGAGGAAATATTAAAGGGAAATATGAAAGAAGCTTAAAATTTAAAAAAAATAAATAAATAAATCAACTTTAACTAAAAATGGCTTACATGTTCATTTCCTTGCAGACTGAAAATTGATTCTGAAAAAAACAAGTGGATATTTGTCTCCCAAAAGGATGTTGTCAAATCTAATTGACCAACTTAATTCTGAAGCCCAAATGGAATAAGAAAGAATAGGTTAGGTATTTCAATATTTTTCATGAGATTGAACTTGTCTTTAGAGTTATTTTTCACTGTTTAAATTTGTAAGATTTTTTTTACCATCTAAATGATAATGATTTAATTTTGCTTTGCTCTAATGTACGTATTTTATTATTTAAACTTAGGCAAGTTTAAATTGGCTTGCTTTATGGTCTGATTTTCAGAAGTCTGCTGATTATTTAGAAGTTTTTACAGCAAGTTTGTGACAATGTGTTGGAAGCTAGGTATATGAATGAGTTACCAACTCACACTCCAAAGGTAGATTTTCCAGGATATGTATACACAGTTATAGATCCAAAAGAAACAGTTATGGATACAGCTGACATCTCCATAGGTCATTTACATCTGCAGATGAATACAGCGCTCAAATGGAAACAAACAAACAAACAAAAACTACTAAAAAAATAAGAAATATTAGAGGCATTTGGATACTGAGTCTGATATGAAAAGAAATGGCATCTTACCCTAGGAACTTGGATAAAGCAGATGAATGTGAAGTCAGTGGAACAATGCTCATGAAATGGACATATTCTGAACCAATACAGCTTCATTGTCTCTTTCAAAAATTAGTATTATATTAGTATTGTATTAGTATAGTATTAGTATTATAATTTATTAGTATTATAAAAGGACTACTGGATTCATCATGTCCATGTCTCCAGTCCATGACAGTCATCTGAAAATACTATCACACTAGTTTGAGATATATTAAAGTATTTTTCTTCTGCTATGAAGAATGGCTGAGAGAGATGGGGATGTTGAGCATAAAGAAGAGAAGGCTCCGAGGTGAACTTATTGCAGCTTTTCAATATTTAAAGGGGGCTTATAGAAAAGACAGAGAATGACTTTTTACTTGGGCAGATAACGATAAGACAAGGGATAATGGTTTTAAACTGAAAGAGGAGAGATTTAGATTAGATGTTAGGAGTTCCCTTCCAATTCCTAACATTCTGTGATTCTGTGATGCTTTGAAATTCTTCACTCGGAAGGTGGTGAGGCACTGGTACAGGTTGCACAGAGAAGTTGTGGATGCCCCATTCCTGGAAGTGTTCAAGGCCAGGTTGGATGGGGCTTTGGGCAACCTGATCTAGTGGGAGGTGACTCTGCCCGTGGCAGATGGGTTGAAACTGGATGAACTTTAACTGGATGATCAGAAACTTCATATGAAACTGCAACCAAAATTGGAATTATAAGAAGACAATTTCCCTCAGTAGGGTCTTTCTTGCAGCATGCCAGGCAGTGAAGTTAATAGAAAAGTAAAAAGCAAAATGTTGGACTCATGGCCAAGTGAAGATGATTAGCTTCTTTCCAAATCATGTGAATAAATAAGAACATTTAAATACAGATTTATATTTTTAATCTAGACTTGTAAAGGATTAAAACAAAAGGAATCAAAGGTGCCAAAGAACTTCAGAAAAATAAGTAAATTTTTGATTTTTTTTTTGATAAAAAATTGTGTATAACACTCATATATACAATGGAAAAGAGGATTAAACAAGTCCACTCAGCTTACTTCAAAACAGCGTTTGGTTGAGACAGGTATAAAATGTATGGGTCTGGTGTCTGTGTGTTAGAGAAGTGGCTGAAATCATGGTGGGTACTAGAAGAACTACACAAGATATTTGAAAGCTGGAAAGAAAAAAAAATCTCTAGAGAGTTTTCAATTAGCTTAGAATAACCACAAGGAAATTGAGAAGTGATATGGTCTCAGTGCAATAGTATCTTCCAGATAAAAACACTGAGTAATCATATTGAAGTTCAAGAGAGAGATGTTTAAATAATAAAAAGATAGCTATTTTAAAATCAAGAGAAATGGACAAATCAGAAGTCCATACTTCTTTGATATCCCCAGATCAAGACATAAAACTCCTCCAGGATTGCTTCAGCTGAACACAATCATTTTAGACAAATATACTGGGCTCAGTGCAGGAATAATCAGATGAAAAACACTATCTTGTAGAATGCAGAAAGTAAGGCTAGACACACATAATTGACTTTTCCATCTATAGTTCCATATTAGAACAATTATTTCCTGATTAACTCTCTCTCATCTTTGAAGTGTTTTATCTGTGTGGAGAAGCACATCTTCACATTTCAGCCCCAATGACCTCCTGATAGCTCTTTTAGTTACATCACAAGTCAGGATTCTTAAATCATCTGTCAGTTCTCTATACCTCAAAAGATAAGCAGACGAGTAAGATTTCCAAATGACAAAATAGAAATGTAAAAATACATCAATGTATGAAAGCCACATATCTGTGCATGCACAAAGTGTTTACTTTCCATATTTATGAAACCCTTATTCATTTGACTATACTTGTGAAGCGTGCCAGAAGTCCTGACCAGAGGACACTGAGAGTAGAGTTAAAAACATGCAATAGCAGGCCAGAGAAGTAATCCCAGTCGGTCAAGGTAACTCTTGAAAGGCAATTTATAGGACAAAATTAGTTTTCAAAAAATAAATTGGAAATCAATTCTGCCGATGGAAGAAGATATGATTGTCGTCCCCATCTCCCCCCCACCACCACCCCCACAGCTTTGGGTAACTGGATAGTCTGAGTAACAGACATACAAGTTCTGTATAAAGTAGAAGGGGAAAAAATGACTTTCGTTATTTTTCTTTTGTGTTTGTATTGCAATATGTCTCTGCAGTTACTGACTGTCAGTATGTTCTTCTTGTTGCACACATTGCCCACCTAAACTTTGTGAGATGTGAGAACTAAGAATTTTCTTCAATACAGAGACTACTAAATTTTAAGGTCTCAGAGAAAATGATGAAAACTATTTAAGGAGGTACCTAAAACCAAACTTTCCTGATAAGCCTTTTAAATCATGGTCTACGATCTTTGCAGTAATCACTACACAATTAAAAGTTGCTCACATAACGGATATATACAGGTAGATATAGGAGTTCATATTTGTAGTAGAACAGAGGATTGTATTTCCTTGAGAGAACTACCACATTAATTTTATATGACTGGATTTGTAAAGGCAATCCATGTGCTTCAGTTCTGCTTTCAGTCCTTTAGTGTCTGGTCCTACCAGGAATCAGGAATTGCAAAAGGACATGAAGCTGAAACATAAAAACAAACAAAAGGATCCCAGAAATATATATATTTATTATTATTATTATTATTTTACATAAATGACAATCATTTTTAGCCAGTAGCTCTATTTTCCGAGTAAATCAGCACTTATTTATTTATTTATTGTCTACCTCAAAATACTATCATTATCCTAATTAGTTTTACCAAAATTTTGTATAATCAGGAACTGTATAGCTATTTAGGAAGCTTAGGAACAGCTTTCAAAGAGTGATTGAACTGAACATTGCCAAATGACAAAGAAATCTAAAAATTTTTCATTCCAGTAGCTGTGAATGACATCTTGTGAACACCTCCTACAGCTTAAAATTCTTATATTTTAAGAGATTTTTGCAGGACTCAATTCAATGTCTCTTCATGTATATTGAACCTGTAGATGGAGGCTGGGGGTCAAAGTCCCCCCCACTGTAAGCGAAGAGCAGGTTCGATACCACCTGATGAATCTAAACAGGTACAAGTCTATGGGACCTGATGACATGAATCCCAGGGCCCTGAGGGAACTGGCTGATGTAGTTGCCAAGCCTCTCTCCGTCATAGTTGAAAAGTCCCAGCATTTGGGCAATGTCCCTGGTGAGTGGAAAAATGGAAATGCCATGCCCCTACTCTTCAACAGTTAAAACAAAGAATTGAACAAAGAGCACTACTCTTCAACAATTAAAACAATTAGGAGACATTTCTTCTCAGAAAGAGTGGTCAGGCATTGGAACGGGTTGCCCAGGGAAGTGGTCGAGTCACCATCCCTGGAGGTGTTCAAGGAAAGGTTGGACCTGGTGCTTAGAGACATGGCTTTGTGGGTGACATTGGTAGTAGGGTGATGGTTGGACCAGATGATCTTGAAGGTCTTTTCCAACCTTAATTTTTCTATGATTCTGTGATTATATTTTTATTTTCTCATTCTTTGGTTAACACAATTTTGGTGTGAAATGGAGATAGATAGATAGAGAAAGTAAATGTGTTCCACCACTGTTTAATTTTCCAAGGAATTTATCTGTGTGAGAGGTACTGGTTTTGAGTCTCTGATCAGTTTAAACAAGAACTTGAACCAAAGTGTCTTACGTTAAATTGAGGATTACAACAACCACAACACTTGTCTAGACTGAAGGAGGAATGGCTTTAAGTAGCTAAAGGAAGCATAAGGCAAGTAGAAAATACAGCTTGACAGTATCACCTGTCAGACACAGAAGCACTTCAGTGAGTGCAAAAATGAGTGTTGGTTGGATCAATTTCTCATGCAGCTTATTCTTTTAAAACAAGAAAATTGTCAAAATAGGGCTTTAAAAATAAATGATGTTTCCAAATGAACAACATGGAGGATTCTAAAGACAAGTGGTATAGCTTGAAAGACATGTCAAAGGTGAGCCACTGCTAAGAAAGAAAGTAAACAGAACTATAATGGTTACCATTTAGATACACAGGAGAGAAACAAGTATATGTCTCATTAACTCAGTCTACCTCAAATCTGGATGAGAAGGCCAGAGAGATATTATCTTTCACAAATAAATGAATGTAGTTTCTATAACCATTTAGATATTATTTACACAAACGAGGACAAAGAAGGTGAACACAGAAATAGAAGCAGTGCATTCCAGAAGTATGGCATTCCAATCAAAATAACCTAAAGATTAGCAATAAGTAGAAAGTACTACTTTACCTAAATTTGCTACTGATCCAGCACAACCTGCTCAGGAAACTGTAGTGAGGGGACGAGTTAAATGGAAGACAAAATAAAAATGAAAAATCATATAATAATAGAGTATCTTGGGTTGGAAGGGATCTTAAAGATCATCTAGTTCCAACCTCCCTGCCATGAGCAGGGATGCAACCCACTCAGGGTAGCCCAGGGCCTTGTCCAACCTGGTCTTGAACACTTCCAGGGATGGGGCATCCACAACCTCTCTGGGCAACCTGTTCCAGTTCCACATTACCCTCTGAGTGAAGAATTTCCTCCTAACTTCTAGTCCAAATCTCCCCTCTTTTAGTTCAAACTATCACCCCTTGTCCTATCATTATCTGCCTGAGTAAAAAGTCATTCTCCATCTTTTCTATAAGCATCCTTTAAGTAATGAAAGGCTGCAATGAGGTCTCCCCAGATCCTTCTCTTCTTCATGCTGAACTTCCCCAGCTCTCTCAGCCTGTCATCATAGGAGAGGTACTCCAGCCCTCTGATCAACTTTGTGGTCCTCTCCTGGGCCCCGTCTTGTGCTGGGGGCTCCAGTCCTGGATAGAGTACTACAAGTAAGTCTGCACGAGGGCAGAGTAATAGTCCTACTGAATTAACCCACTGTGAAGCCATCAGCAGAATAAGAATGCTTTCCAGAATCTGAACTTCAATCAGCATCATAAATAATTACGGTCCCTAAATACAAAGGGACTATCCTGGGAGTAAGATGAAAAATAATTTTAAGTTGTGACACAAATATTTTTTCCTGAAGTATAGTAACAGTTTAAACCATTTAGGTCTTCCATTTGCCATGGTAAACAAATCATTTAGCCGCGTTTGAGTGTATTGTTTCTTTAGTATTTATATTTACAGGAGTGCACAAGACTACTTGAATTTCCAGTAGCACCAATACACAGCAACTAGAAATGCTCAACACCAAAATAATAAAAAACATTTACCTAAGGAGTATACATCAGCACATGGCACAGAGGTCATTCCTAAACATGGGTGTCCAGAGTAGCAGAACCTGTGAACTAAAACTATCCTCAACTGTTACTCTACTTTTCCTAGTTTCTCATTTCTCCATATTTCTCTGGAAATATATTTGCTCACAGGTTCATTTGTAAGTGTAAGAGAAGTTGTATTAATTCTTATATGAAAGTCCATTATGAAATATGAATGTTTTTTGAACGTAGATCTAAATAAAGGGATTAATATAAGCCGAATATAAGTTCCTGGTGTGATGATGTTATAAACACTTGTGGATGATACCTGGATATACAATGGAAAAGAGGAATGAACAAGTCCACTCAGCTTACTTCAAAACAGCATTTGACTGAATGAATCAGAGGGATTAGCTGGAATTGTGAAAGAGTTTTACGTGTAAATTAAAAGAATAACTTCTGGGTCTGTATATGACAAGAACCAAGGGTTGTGAGCAGCTCTGCCTTGCTTTCACTGCCCCCTAGCTCCCCCTGACCAGGGCCCAGGAGCTCCATGCCAGCTCCAGCCCCATTGGCAGCCCATGCTGAGCCCTGGCCCCAATAGGACATTCACCCACACCAGTGCCTCATTTCCAGACCCAGCCTTAGTCCATCCCCTCACTGCATCCAGGCTGAGGATGGGCTCCACTGCCACCCCCAGCTCTGCCTGCCAACCTCAGGGGCTGGAGGGTGAGGGTAGGCCTTGCCTGCACCCAGGTCACTCCCTGATCCTGGCTCCCATCTCCCCATGCTGCCATGGTGCTTATCTTTGTAATCATCTAGTGACATACTGTCGCTGTCTGAGGTATTTAATAAGCTGCATGCAATAAGCAAGTACAAAATCTTTTGTAGTATAATCAAATGCAGTTTAGTGAACTGAATAATATTCTCAGCCTTTATTAAATATAAATATATTCTAATGATTTGCAATAAACATTTTGAAATAAAGAAACACAAACACAATGCTTTATATATTAAGTTAGTTTAAATTCTCTTTTTGTAATTCTCAGTGTCCTCCTGTTAAATTAATTGAAAAAATATGAGATTCCTTCTGTAGGAAAAGTTATACTTCTAAATGCCTGTGGATTGCAGCTAAACTCAACTAAACACAATGTAGGTTAATGCAAACAACAAATATATTACTTAATAGACTTTATCTCTTGTCATTTGAATGGGACCCATTACTATAGGTAGCAGTGATATGGTGAGGTAATATTCACAAGCAAAAGCACTCTAAAAACACAAATGAAAACTAATGATGTACATTTTATAGTTGCAGTAACCAAGGACTATGCAGATACTTTGCAGTTTCAATACCATGTGGTTACAGTGGAAAAAACAGTGAAGAATTTTACCTACTGTCATTTGCAGGAGAACAACTATAATCCAAGCTTTTGGTCAAGCATCTGAAAAATCTTTTAGTCTTTTAAAAACACCTCAAGTTAAATGTGTTTTGTTTAAATGGACTCACTACGTAGATTTTTTTTAATCTTTATGGTACTGATCCAATGTCCCTTAAATTTTATTCACTAGTTTAAGAAGATGCTTTTCTTACACTGCTTCTACACATAAGTTTATTTTTAGTCTCTTTTAATCTGTGACTTCCATATTATTTTCCAAATGCACAGATGGCTTTACCTATTATTTTTTTTTCTGTTAGAAACCTCCATAAATGTCATTTCCAGTTTGGGGTTCAAAAATCATTTTAATATTTTATCCAGAACTAGACTGATCTTACTAGTTATCTTTCACTATAGTTGGCAAATAATAGTTTACTTGATTTATCTCTGGAAAAAAAAAAAATCATTTATACTCCAAATCCTGGAATTTACATTCAAGGAAAGTAAGGATCTTTTTGGAAAACTAGGAAAAAAATGGAGATCACTCCACTGGAGTGATCCAGTTCACATTAGGCACTCAATTATTTCTTCCATATCCCAGATTTAGGAAAGCACTAACATACTGACATGATTTTTCATCTCCATTGTTCATGCTGTCTCTTTGACAAAAACAACTAAAAATTTCACTCAAGAACATAGGTCTTTCCTGAACAGAATAGAAAGTGCTATGAATAAAAAATGCTTGTGATAGAAATGGACTGAGTGCCTAAAGCATGAAAGGAATGTTTGATCTATACTTTTCACAGCACAAAAAAAAAGGTTGAAATCCTACCCCACTGAAATCAATGGCAAAACTCCCATTTTACTTTAATAGAATTTTTTTGTTGTTGTTGTTGTTTTTTTTAACCTGAAAGACCTGCAAGGATAAAAGAATGATGTGTTTAGGTTCTTTTTTGGGCATTTTTAAAATACAGCCAGTAATTTCCCAGCAACATTTTTCATGTAATTCCTTGCTGTAGGGCTAGAATTTGGCTGAATCTGAGAAGACAGGAGTTTGTTCGGTTTGTGGGAATGGGAGGTGTTTAGCTTCATGGGTTTTAAAGACAAAGTATTCAGGCCCATCTCCATTCTGGGGAAATTTACCACTCATTCATGTGTTAGTTGCAAGCTATTTGAGGTAAAAATACTCTGTTTCTGACTCATTTCTGATGGCTGTATTCCAACAGATTTCTCTATTCCCACTTCAAGCCCTTTTAGTGTTCCATGCCTTCAGCTCCAAGAACTTCATTTCTATCTACATGAAGGAAGTTAATGAGTATATCAGTTGGTCTTCTCCTGTTCCAGGACCAGGAAGAGTTTCCAGGATATAGAAAGAGTTCTTGAAATCTTTTGCTTTCATTAACTAGTGTAGTTCCACAGTGTATGTTATACATGGTGCACTGTTACAGCTACACAAAGAATATGGTGGCTTCCAGGACACTGGACCCATTGAACCATGAGCTAGGGAAGTCACAAAGCTGGTTAGATGTTTCAGATCAATCATAATTAAAACATGAATGATGTCCTGTTCCCAGCAGCTCATCTGTAAAGAAACTGCACTTGGTTTTAAAGGTTCTCAGTTATGCAGCCACACTAGAACATAAAGCCATTTTCCCTTGTCTCTTTTTCTTTTTTATTGCTACTACACAATTTGCAAAATAAACCCAGGACAACTATCAGCATGCTGCTATATGAGACCTTATTTTCTTAGGATTAACTACCTAAATCATACTTTTATAAGAAGGTGAGTAATTTAGATACTATGGAATTCTATCCTTGTAAGGCAGAAACTATTGAAAAGCAACACCTTTCACCCAATGAGGTTTATAAGCACAGACTGAAGGGGATGTAAGGGAACTGGCATCCTCTATAAACAACATTTCTCCTTTCCTGTTTCAGAAAAATTTCCTCAGTCTGTAACATAGAGAGACTATTTTCAGTTTATCATTTGTCCTTATAGCTTATCTTCATATTTTGTATTCCATATTTGATGTTTTGTCTTCCTAATACCTTTCTTTGAATGACACAG
Organism: Anser cygnoides; assembly: GCF_040182565.1. Taxonomy (NCBI): domain Eukaryota; kingdom Metazoa; phylum Chordata; class Aves; order Anseriformes; family Anatidae; genus Anser; species Anser cygnoides. The sequence continues at coordinate 109,163,886 of NC_089873.1, read as the reverse complement.
TAGTCAGATATCTGTCTTTATAAAGACTTGCCTTCCTAAAGCTGCTTGATTGAACTTTTTCATCTACTTGCTAGCCATTAGATTTGTCTTTTTGTTAATTTAATGAACAGAAATGACAAACAGAATTTTAAGTTGCTGTGTTATTCGTTGCATCTTGAGAAGCCAAAATAAAGACTTTAACTTAAAAGAACAACTTGACAATGGAATAAACAATTTATAATTTTGCTATTTCTGCTGTAATTATTCAAATTAATTTACTTGGTCTTTTAATTGGATTCATTTGAGGTCATTCCTTTTCTTTTATGGAGAACAAAGGATATTTGTTGAGTGGTTACTTATTAATGCAATGCACCATAAATGCACACATACTAAAAAAAGGAAAAAAGTGGCACTGAACTAGCACTGTGTACTGCTTTATTATTATCCATCTGGATAAGATACATTTGAAAGTTCTATTGTTAATACTTGTATATGATCATTTCTGCAAGTAATTTAGAAATTAAAATAAAAATGTTCCAATTTACTGGAGTGCACAAGAATTTAAAAAAAAATCTAAGTGAAAAATACACCTGAGATCTATTGACTTCTGTAAAGTCAATAAGATGCTTTGACTACAGTGTTTCCTAATGCATTGATATATGATGTTACTGTACATTGTAGAATTTTGTGTTATTTTGAACTGCAGAATCATAACAGGAGTAGGACTGCTTCAACTGTTATCACATCCCAAAACCTCAAGCTAAATCTTAAAAAAACAATGCTTGCATTTTAATTTTCAAAACTAATTTGACCTCATCTTTTCTTCTGTAAAGCTGATTTTTTGGGGACAGTCTGGAGTGTGTATCTGCACAGGAAAGTAAGGGTCAGGCTTCTTCTTTATAGAAGTATGCTAAAAGCTGCCAGTGTTGGTATTTTACTTTTAGTTCCTGAGACTTGAATTGTACAGGCTCATAAAATGTATGTGGTAAATGCATCTGGTCCATGTCGACTAAGGAAGTAAATTGTTTAAAGGAGACACTGAGTCAAATCCATTTTGCTATAAATAAATTAGCACAGTATGCTACTAATTAACAATTTTTTTTTTAGGTGCAGGTGAAAAATAAAAGAGAAATACATCTCTACATGAAGTATTGCTTTATCCCGTAATCTATTAGTGGTATTGCTCTCCTGCTCATCCAAGTATCTTCTATCCTTTTCTGTGAAATGCAGAGGAATGGAAGCGGTGAGGAAAGCCTTCATATCTAGCTTGCTTTTGTCCCAGGGTCAGTGGAACATGCCTGGGGACTTGGATGCTTTCAAATACTCCCAGAGGCCTGTCTTCTTCCTGGCTAGGGTCAACCTGAGATGAGTTTTGCATCAATCCCAACATGAGAAACAGGCTCCCAAACAGAGAGTAATTTATCTAGGAAGCGCACATCAGGACACTGGGGTTATGTACCTAGTTATTTGTTATCATGTATACCTTAGCTAAGACCTCTATGCCTCACCCAACTTAAATACATAAGGAAAAATCCTATTGTCTTTCCTATTTATATGTGAATATATTGTTCTCATGTGATACAAGTACTAGAGTGCAAGCATTCTCCTATGGGAGTCATTGCCATTCAGGGCAATTTCTTTAACTCTGAACAGGTGAAAATTGATAACCGTGTTCAAGACAATTAACCTTCCCTTCCTCAAATACTGTTGTTGGTCTTGTGAGGAGGAATGTTCATAAAAGCTGTAATCCAAAGACATCCATTCTGTTTTTCATTGTTTTTTTAATTAACCGTTATTTGTTTCTAGATATTTTATTAGGGAAAAAGAAAAAAAAAAGAAAGAAAAAAGAAAAACGCACTAAAATTAGTTTTTAAAACTACTTTCAGATCAAAAATACAATCAGAATATTTAGCTATAAGCTCATCTCCAGGCTATCAGTATAAAAGAACATTTTTCAGTGATCTGAACCCAGATTCATCTCCCCTGAATTAGTCCAGCCAAAAGGCAATTAGATAGTTCTCAAAATTAGCCAGCTGCATTTCAGTTGCAAAGAAATACCCTAAAGCCAGATAAACCATTTCCCCTTTATGTCCCATAGACAGTACTTTGGATGGTAGGCACTCATCCTGAATAATCTGTCTCCCTTTTATCTTGACCTGGACAGCTGAATAGCCTGAAGCTTGCAAAATGGTCTTATGCCAGGCCCATAAGATGTCCTTTCCCTCCTCCATTTATGAGTTTGCACAACACTTCAAATATCTGTCACAACTATCACAGTTCTGTTTTGCAAGGAGAGTTGCTTGATTATTGTCTAATATGAGGAATAGAAAACAATTGGTCACTTAAGTAGAAACAGTAAGGTATAGCACCTAGTAAGCTATTTTCCAGATTTAGGTGACAATGCTCCTAAACACACTCCCTTTTGAATTACTCTTTTTCACTCTAGATTGTGCATCCAGAGGTAACAGTCCCACATTGGCAAATAGGAGATTTATACAATTAAATGGTAATCTTACATGTTCACTAGATGAGAAATTTAATGAAGAGAGAGTTCTCGAGAAAGAGCTAAGCTATGGAGAGGATAGAAGATCAGCATAACCCCGGAACTGTGTGTGGGGGGTACAGCACAGTTTTTGAGGGAACAACCACATGCTGTACCCCAAACTGCCAAGGCTGACATTTATCCCTGAGACAGCAGTAAGTGCAAGTCTAGGGAGCTCTCTGCAACTTCACAGTCAATGTCACGAATGTTCCACTTCTCAATGCTATGAGCAAGACATAATTCATTTCTTGACATCTTTCAGCTTTTGAGTACCTAGCCAAATCCAGCTATGGCAATGGCAAGCATCTTATCCCTAAGGCGGGGGGCATATCCCATGACCAGAGTCACCATGCTGAAGAGAAAATTAGAAAAAGTACATCACAGCAACACACAGTAAAAACACTCAAATCAATATTGATTCAGAATGTCATTAGGTAGGATAATGCCTACTTTCCTAAGGTGTGGAAAAGCCAGTCCCTTTTCCCTTCTGGAAACACAGTCCAGCTGACAGAATAAGGTGCACGAGACCTCTAGGCATCCCAATTGGTGAAGGCCAAATGCAGCTACCAGTTCATTCCATTCCACAAAAATTTATTTTCCTATTTTGCACATGAAGGTGAAAGGTCATCAGTTTTTTTGGTTGTTACATAAAGTACTTTCAAATCAATGGGAGCAGAAAACTACTTTAACTATTAATAATCTTAATTTCATTTTTAAAAGTTTATTAATTTTAATTTTCTTTGTATTTATTATTTAAAACTGTATAATCATTGTGCCTGTATTCCTGCCACGGGGGAAAATAAAAAAAAAATAAAAAAACACATTATTGTATCTTCTTTAAGTAACATGCTTTGAAAGAAGCACACATTAATAAGCATATGTTAATTAGCATATGCATACTGAATGTGAGTCCAGCTACCTCAATCTTGCAGCCATTTTCTATGCAAAGAACTCCTCCTTAGGAGACAGCTGGAAGCTGAATTTGTAAAAATAGTCCATAGGGAAGATTTTTAAAACCTGTTATTAATCCATTATATTTTTAAAAGTACTTTTTCTGCCTTTTTTTTTTTTTTGGTTGTTTTTCTGTATGCATATGCATCGGTATTTATAGAGAGCTGAATGCTACAAGACAAGCTCCTTTACAGTTTTATGGTACATTGCTTCTCTTATGATTTTCTGCCCACAGTGTTTCCCATTTAGCTCCATCCCTTTTTAGCTCCATCTCTAGTGGAAAATTTAGAAGGTGAACACTCATTCCAGTTTCACTACCTGATGTATAAAGTATAGAAATTTAATTTCATTAAGTAACTATTTAACAGGTGCAAGAAATTATGAAGATACGTTAGACCCTCTATACATAAAGGCACTTTAAACAAACATCCATATTATATTGTTTATCTTACATCCATAAGTAAATGCTCTGTATATGTATTCAAAAGATTTCCACACTAGAACACACATTTTGCCATTATCCTAAGTGACAGTACTACAAAATCTAGACATCATTCAATTTGTTAGAATGCTAATAATTGTAACTTTTTTCAGTTCAAATTATTTTACCACTATTGAGCCCACTATAAATAGTAAAAGACAGTAAATTAAATTTAACAGGAATTGCATTCAAAGAAATATTCACTTTTAGCTTATGGATCTGAAATGAACAGAAGAGATAAGTTTGCTGTGTGACAGTAAATACTTTCAGATTTCTTATGTGTACATACTCAGTATCAATTGTATCTAAACAATCTAATACTTCCTTCCACTATACGCTGCATATCTTATCTTGACTGTCTTTTAATTTGACACTGATACATATCTCTATAGCATGAGGGACTATACTTCGTCTGTTTGCTGTAGCAGACCAATCTCCAGTAATTAAGGTAGAGCTAAGTAATGCTTCTGAAAAATAGGTGCCTGAACCCCACCTTACTTGTGGTGTAAGAGCAGAGTTAGGTACCCACAAGAAATAAGAATATATGGGACAAAGTCTTTTCCATTAAGGAGATGACAATTGTAAAGTTCTAGTCAGTGAATATTAGTATCGCTATCATGGATAAAACGCTACTTCTTTACAAGATAGTGCATATTTTGAGAACTTTCTGATAGCAGTTATGATCTAACCTAAGCAGTCCTAGGTTAATATAAGGAGACCTGACAATTTAAAAATATTCAAATGAGGAAAATATCCAGAGCAAAACCTCCCTGGTGTAAATATTCAGCTGAAGTCAATGCATGTACATCAATTATTCCCACTGGAAATTTGACCCTCTGTTATCATCAAGGTGCTGCGGCTTAACTAAAATTTAGTAGGACCCTTCCTTTCACATCTCTAAGCAGACATCTCTTTCAGATTGTATCACCATATGAATGGAGCAGTGAAAAGATTGACACATAATTAAAGTGATTATTTCAGCTTTCTGACAGCCTCCTAACAAGCCAAGCAAAATAATGTAGGCCATTGCAATTTTTTTCATTTTCAAAACAAAACCATAGTTTGTGCAACAAAGCACAGTCTGCATGCATCACAGCAGGAGAGAGAAGCAATTGTCAAAGGGTGAACTCTTATCTGCTTGCAAACATTTTCCATGACAAGTATTTCTTAGGTGATCTACAGTGCTTTTGGTGCAAAACAGAACAATATAAAAATCCCAAAGGACTGATTAGATTTCCAAAGTAAGCTTCTTGGAGAATATTAGGGGGGAGGGCTGGGAAGATAAAATGAGAGCCTTTAACAAAATTACAGTGAGTTGATAAAAATTGGAAGAAAGGGCTTCAGTAGCAATACCAAATTGCACTCTCCTCTTCAGTATAAGATCTGAGAGCAGGAGGAATAAGGGCTGTTGTCACTACCTCCAGGTACTGAGGATGCAGTCATGGTATGAAATATTCAGATCTTATAGAAGTACTTAACTCTTAGTCACTCCACATCATGATTCATCTGTTATTAATCATTTAGTCTCCAGAAACCAGTTAGTAGATGATTTATCTAGAACAACTTGAATCTGGATGACTAAATCCTAAAATCACTCCTTTTGAAGTTATACATCTTTATTCTGACAACATCCCTGTTGTTACTCACTAACATACACAGACATCTGTTTTTCAGAAAGTCTGAGTGATATATAAGAATCACTTTGCTGGCCATTGAAAACTCAGTTTCTTTAATGTTTTGAATTAAAAGATATCTTGTTCCCTACAAAACAAACTTTGAATAGTTCAAGATACTTACACTTAAGGACTGTGACTGCCATGGATACAACAGCTGGTGCCAATTGCTCTCACCTGCCTGTAACCATCTTCCCCTGTGATCCTCCTTCACAACTTCCCCCAACCTCTTCCTCATCCTAGGGCTGCCCTGGTCACAGGAAGACAGCCTGAACATTGACTTTATGTTTCCCTGCAGGGAGGGGGTACCCAAAGCCTGGGGGGCAAGAACTTACTGTGGTTTTATCCGGGGGGCACTGCCACTACCACCTAGCTGCTTTGGTGCAAATATCCTTACACTGCTGGATGAGATAACAAAGGAGCTGTTGTCCAGCTGTAGGTTCACCATTATCTTCACTGCTGTTTAAAGTCCTGCAACAATTCCCCACACCCCAAGGCCTGTGACTGAGGTTCATAATCCCAATACAGCTATGCCAAGTATGACACTCCCAAATCATGGCCCTTCACCTACCACCTCACTGCCTCCATGTTGAACTTCCTGAAGCCTGGGACCATGGCTCTGCCCTTGCCATGTAGCCCCTTCAGCAACACTCACAGCTGCATGCTGTTACATAGCCAGATCCTTCAAGAAAAAAAGGGGAGGGAAACACCTTCACCCACAGGGCCATATCAACTGGCTTTCAGGACGAGAGGTGCCCTTTGGGTGTTTTGGCACCTTGTTGCACACAAAATTAGCAGCCCTTAAGGAGTATCTCAGAGAGCACCTGGCACATGGGTTCATATCTCTCCACTGGCCCCATAGGGCCCTTATATCTCTTTAAAAAAAGAAGAATCAGGGAGGGGGAGAGAGGTTGCAAAAGGTAGCACATAAAAGGTAACTACAGGGCAGTCAGAACAACTAGAGTCTGCTGGTACATAGAGGACTTTGACAATAATATTTATATAAAATATACTTTAATAATTTAGAACTAAAATCTTTCAGTGGGATGGTTGGCCATGCATATGTTTTTCTCCACTGAAACTTGTGCTGCATGCCATCTATAAAGATTGCATGATTTATCATCCGGCTTTAGTTTTTTACTCTGTAGTCTTTTGCTACAAGAGAGATGAAAAGCAAGATTATTTCCTTATATGCAAAAAATGCTGTAGCTGTTATTTATCTTTACTCTGCATGTACTTCTTCACCTATTTGTTGATTTCTGCTGTAAGCATAGTTTTCAAGTCCAATGGGAAAAATATCACCTTTTCATCTTCCTTGTTTGAACTTTGTCTACAAAACTGTGCTTTGATAGCAGAAGCCTTCATATGTTTTCTGTCATTTACTATTTTTAAAAAGAAACATCACAGAAAGGATGAAAGATGAGAGCTCAAAACTATTGTGTGATGTGATAATGAAAGATACCATCTCCACTGCACCCCAAACTGTGAGTTGGTGTCTTTCTAGCTACACGCTGAAGTACTGGAATACTTTTAAGTTTTAAGTCAAGTTTATTCTGAAAAACAAACTGTCCTGAATTTATAGTACAGATAAGCTGTCATCAAGTTAACTTTAGGTACTGGAAACTCAAAGATATATTTTCTAATATATGCACTAAACAAAATTTGTCTAGATTGCTTGAATAAAAGCAGCAAGAAAACAAAAGAAACCTATGCTGTCTCATCATTCACAAAACTTGCATATTATTTGCTCAGTCCAACATACTCAAGGTGAGCTGTCAGATCAATCCAACAGCCACAGTAACTGCCATTGACAGAGTGACTGCCCCTTCTGCTGCCTCATCTTCTCTAATGGCAGCTTTTATGTGGCCGTGCATCTATTCTCACCTGGTAGATGTGTGGGCAACACACTCTCACAGTGAGTAAAGGGTTCAAACAGAGAATGAGTTACTGAGGTGAAGAAAGATTTTAATTATATATAAATGGGAAGGAGCATCTCCAGATTTGCACCAAGGTGCTCAAGTGATAGCAAGGAGGACTAGGTGCTCATGTAATATAAGTTAACATAGCTCTTTTCAAAGAAGTGAAGTGCTTCATGCTATTCATACTAACTAGAGGTTCAGGTTAAATTTTCACTGCTCTGATCCACCAGCCTAATCTAGACGAGGCATATATTTTAGAAGTGGTTGATAGTAAATCAAAATAAATCAATTTGTGGGTATCTAGCAGATGGCTACATAACTTTTCTTAATCTTTTTTTTTTTTTTTTTTTCCCCTATAATGGTGGCTTTGTTAATGCTCTAAAATATTTGGAACGAGAATGTTTTAATGTTCTGGATATGCAGAATGCTACATATAATTTGTCATTTGAAACATTTTTGAATCAGCAATTCTAACGTAAAAAATAAAAACGCATTAGAATATACTAACCTCTTCTGATTACAGAATGTCTCTCAACTACACATAGAACTGCTAATTTTGGACTCTGTAAATATGAAAATGTTAAATAGGTCATCAAATGCTGTTATTTTCTTAGTCCTGCTACACAACAGTACTTTGTCCTCAAAAAAATTGATCAAAGTAGAAAATTACCCAATCAGATATAATAGCCTCCTGAGACTATGATAGGAATTAATGATACTTGTTGTATCAAATGTTTGTGAGATGGTCTGATTTTATACCAACAATTCCTAGTACTTCTCTAAATAAATAGACACCAGAGAAGATTGATATAAGACAAAATAAAAATATTACTTTTAAAAAATGCAAAACATTATGAACTCTCCTAAACTTTAGTCAGCAGTAATTATGAGTATCTGACATAAATTATGTATGCAACATCATACAGGAAAGTTAATTTCAAACTGCAATATGTAAAAGTGCATCTAGAAATAGCACAAGAGAGCCTCTCAGAGGGAATAAACTTTATACATCGGCTTGCCTTCTGGTTGGAAGCCAAAGTCATATGTTGGAAGAATAATTCAATTTCATTGTCTAAGAACTAGTGCTACTTATTCATCTTTCTCTGATTAGGTAAAAGAAAAAAAAAAAAAGAATATAACAGTTATATTCAGAAATAATGAATATAAATTGAAACTCAGCTAAGTGTTCAGCTTAGTGGCAAAACTGAAGGAGAACAGTGGAGCAGAAGAACCTTCTGGAGTAGAAATGGTAGATAAAAGACTGTGGGTTTTTGTTGGTGGTTTTGTTTGATTGTTGGTTTGTTTTGTCATGAAGGAAAGAAAAGACTATGTGGAATTAAAGTTCAGAAGTTTTTTTCAAAGTGAATAGTCCTCCCAGAAGCACAATAAAGTGCACAACTGAACACCAAAAGATCACAGAATATTATGGATTGGAAGGGACCTTGAAGGATCATCTAGTCCAATCCCCCAAGATACTGGAGAAGACAAGTTCAGTAGTATTATGAAAAGGCTGCAACAACGAGAACGGGATATTCTCTTTGTGCTTTCTATGGTGCAGTGAGGAACAGATATCCTCAAAGGATGATTTTATAAGGCTAACTTCCACAATCTCCCAATGCTGTAGAAAAATCGCTAGAGAGTTAGGGGCTGATAGTCTTTGTACTGAATTTCCATGATGACAACGGAATTTCATTTTGTTCTTGAAAAGGATGATTCATATAAGTACTTTGCAGTAATGGATTTATGAATTTACCATGGACAATGACCATGCAACACATACACAAGAAAAATCTTGTTACTATCCTGAGTCATACAGAGCAATTTTTTATTTTTATCCATAATACTGTTTTCAGAATGGCTTTTTCACCTTTCATCGTAAAGGATAATTGACTTTCTGGACAGGAAAGAAATACAAAAATCATTCAACATTTAACATCAAATATCATATAAGTCTTAGGAAAAGAAGACATACATGCTAATTCAAGGCAGAGTAGCATTTCAATACAGGAGACAGTAGAGCAACTTTGGAGACACACAGATTTTACAAGACAGTCAAGGTAGGCCTGAGACATAGGATGCAAAGTCTCTAACAAGCAGTTGCTCACAGAGGCTGAGTTCTGCCTGCTAGTCAGTTTTATTGGCTCTCCTAGCAATAACAGCTAGCAAAGACAAAATATTTACACATCATCTCCTTTGAATGCATACAAGCATAACTCTGACAAAGACACAGCAGCTATATAAAGATTAATAGACATTAAAGGGAGAAAGACAGGTCTGTACAGTGAATAAAATTTAAACAAAAGTATGGAAAATGAAATATGCTATTAAACAGAGCATCAAAGTCTGATAAACTGATAAGAAACTGAAAAAAAAAGAATAATAAGGAAAACACAAGTTAAAGAGAAATACTCTGAATGTAGAAAAGTGCTAAAAGGTTAAGGATTTGAAAAATGTAACATTCCTATAAACTGTAGTAAGCCTGTATGTTGTCATGTCACTTTTCTTTTTGTTAACGTGGGTCAAAAGACTAGAATGAGCTTAATATGCAAGGGACAGATATTGAAACTGAAGAAATACTGCAGATTGAAACTTCTGTGTTCATAAGAACTTTGATGATTCTGTTAATATTATTCAAGGAAATCAAAGTTGTGCCCTCTGAAACGACACCCCAGCATGTGTTTCACACTCTGCATCACCTATCTAAATTGCAGGCAGATGTACTGAAAGAAAACTGACTGCACATGACTTCATGGAAGGCTGAACAAGGTAAGACATTTGTGAATGCAGTTTCTTTATCTTTTCACTAAGTGGCATTTCTCTAGTGAGGGTAGTATATAATTTCTGAGGTTGTAGAGGGGAAAACATCCCCTTTCCCACCTTATTTTTATGTTTATCTTTAATTAAGACCATTTCGTTTATCAAAGAAGTTAAGTAACATGTTTTATTCCTTCTGTTCACCTGATAGCTTTTTAAACAACAAGACACAGGAGGACAAGCAATATTGAGTCAAGTAATGCCATACAGTTTTACAGTCTTGAACATGTTAGACCAGAAAGTAGTATTTCTAATATCTAATATCTATCAGCAGGGCTGATAGATAGGGCTTTAAACAAGTTGAAGGGGGAAGGAGATAAAACCAGGCACGCCAGTGATGAGCTAAGGGATGGTGCGCTAGAATTAGAGGGACTGTGTGCCAGTGAGGTCCTTTGGTCGGCTCCAGAAGGTGCTGTGTATAGGGAAGCGCATTTGAAGTGCTTCTACACAAACACACACAGTATGAGGAATAAAATGGATGAGCTAGAAGTCTTGGCCCAGTCCCACAGCTGCGACATCATCAGCATAAGCGAAACCTGGTGGGATGAGTCCTGTGGCTGGTGTGCTGCAATAGATGGTTACAGGCTCTTCAGGAGGGACAGGCAGGGTAGGCAAGGTGGCGGGGTGGCGATGTATGTGAAGCATGGGCTGGACTGTGTGGAACTTCAAGTTGGCGATGGCAAAGTTGAGAGCCTCTGGGTAAGGATTAAGGGACGAACAAATAAAGGGGATGTCATTGTGGGAGTCTATTACAGACCACCTGGCCAGGACGACAACGCCGATGAATTATTCTTTGCAGAACTAAGAGATTCCTCAAGATCAACTCCCCTTGTCCTAATGGGGGATTTTAAATTGCCAGAAGTAAACTGGGATCACCACATGGCTGACACGAGCAAGTCCAGGAGGTTCATAAAGCACCTAGATGATAACTTCTTGGTGCATGTGCTAAGCGAGCCAACTAGGAAAGGTGCCCTCCTAGATCTGTTGCTGGAGAACAGAGAGGGTCTTGTGGGAGACGTGGCAATTGGCGGCCGTCTCGGTCATAGTGACCATGAAGTGGTTGAGTTTAGAATTTATGGTGACAGAAGGAAAACAGCCACCGAAACTTCAGCCCTGGATGTGGGGAAAGCAGACTTCAGGCTGCTGAGGGAATTAGTCAGCAAGGTCCCCTGGGAAACTGCTTTTGAAGGCATTGGTGTCCACCAGTGCTGGTCCATCTTTAAGCACTGCCTCCTAAAAGCACAAGATCAGGCGATTCCAAAATATCGGAAGTCAGGCAAGTGGGGCAGAAGGCCGGCCTGGCTGACCAGGGATCTTCTACTGGAGATTAGGCGGAAAAAGAAAGTGTACGGCTACTGGAAGGAGGGTCAGGTGACAAGGAAGGAATACAGGGATGCTGTTCGTGTTTGTAGGGAGAAAATTTGTGTGGCCAAAGCCCAACTAGAGTTGAAGCTGGCCATGTCTGTGAGAGACAATAAAAAAGTTTTTTTTAGATATGTGAACAGAAAAAGGAGAACCAAAGAAAACATAGGTCCGATACTTGACGGGGAGGGTCTCCTCACAGACGATGACATAGGCAAAGCAGAGACGTTTAATGCCTTCTTTGCCTCTGTCTTCAATGCTGATGATGGGCTTCGGGACCCTGGGTGCCCTGAGTGGGAGGACCATGACGGTGGGAATGACAAACTCCCTACCAACCCTGAACGTGTGCGGGATTTGCTGCTCCACCCGGATCCATACAAGTCCATGGGTCCGGATGGGTACATCCCAGGGTGCTTAAAGAGCTGGCTGACGTCATCGCAGGACCTCTCTCAATTATTTTTCAACGATCTTGGGAATCTGGAGAGGTCCCAGTAGACTGGAAGCTGGCAAATGTTGTCCCAGTTTTCAAGAAGGGTAAGAAAGAAGACCCTAGCAATTACAGGCCTGTCAGTCTCACGTCAGTGCCTGGTAAAATTATGGAGAAGATGATCCTTGAAGTTACTGAGGCACACCTGGGGGACAATGCAGTCATTGGTCGCAGCCAACATGGGTTCATGAGGGGTAGGTCCTGCCTAACAAATTTGATTTCCTTTTATGATAAGATCACCCATCTAGTTGACCAAGGGAAACCAGCTGATGTGATCTTTTTGGACTTCAGCAAAGCTTTTGACACGGTTTCCCATAGGATCCTACTGGACGAAATGTCCAGCATACAACTTAACAAAACCATCATACGATGGGTGAGCAATTGGCTGACGGGCAGGGCTCAAAGGGTTGTGGTGAATGGGGCCACATCTGGCTGGTGGATGGTCACTAGTGGGGTCCCTCAAGGCTCCATTTTAGGGCCAGTCCTCTTCAATGTCTTTATAAATGATTTGGATGTAGGACTAGAAGGTGTTCTGAGCAAATTTGCCTACGACACCAAACTTGGAGGAGTTGTGGACTCGGATGAGGGTGGAAAGGCCTTGCAGAGAGATCTGGACAGATTGGAGAGCTGGGCAATCACCAACCACATGAAGTTTAACAAAGGCAAGTGCCAGGTCCTGCACCTAGGACAGGGCAACCCTGGCTATACGTACAGACTGGGTGATGAGATGCTGGGGAGCAGCCCCACAGAGAGGGATCTGGGGGTTGTGCTTGACAGCAAGTTGAATATGAGCCAGCAGTGTGCCCTGGCAGCCAGTAAGGCCAACCATATCCTGGGATGCATCAAGCACGGCATTGCTAGTCGGTCGAGGGAGGTGATTGTCCCGCTCTACTCTGTGCTGGTGCGGCCTCATCTCGGGTACTGTGTGCAGTTCTGGGCACCACAGTACAAGAAGGACATTAAACTGTTGGAGAGTGTCCAGAGGAGGGCGACGAAGATGGTGAAGGCCCTAGAGGGGAAGACATATGAGGAGCGGCTGAGGTCACTGGGCTTGTTCAGCCTGGAGAAGAGGAGGCTGAGGGGGGACCTCATCGCAGTCTACAACTTCCTCGCGAAGGGGAGTGGAGAGGCAGGTGACCTATTCACTGTAAACACCAGTGATAGGACCCATGGGAATGGTGTTAAGCTGAGGCAGGGGAAGTTTAGCCTGGACATCAGGAAGAAGTTCTTCACCAAGAGCGTGGTCGCACACTGGAACAGGCTCCCCAGGGACGTAATCACTGCACCAACCCTGTCTGAATTTAAAAAGCGATTGGACTGTGCACTTTGTCACATGGTCTAAACTTCGGGCAGACTTGTGCAGTGCCAGGAGTTGGACTAGATGATCCTTATGGGTCCCTTCCAACTCGGGATATTCTACGATTCTATGATTTCATGCCAGCAAGCAGACAGAAGTTGTCTTATACAGAAGTCATTGCAATGAGACTCCTTAGGACGTCAGTTTGTCTAAAAGCTTTTTCACTCAATGGGAAACTAAAAATCATGGGAAAAAAATATGTGATTTTTAACAAGTTTCTCAAACATAACTTCAATATATGCTTCATGAACTTTTTTTTTTTTTTTTTTGAGGTATCCAAAATACTAAAACTGGTTATTTTAATGATTGCAAAAATGATTCTATAATTCTTTGTGGATCGCATCACTGTTCAAGTCTTTCCTATTCTGCTTCACAAGGATTGCAATTATTCTGAGATTCCCTCGTCTGCATGGAAAAAAAAGGCAAATACTTTCTTCCTGGAGAAATGGGTTGTGTGATCTATCTTCTCCAGACTTGTTATCATCCATTTAGATCAGAGACATGCTATTATGAAAATACATTTATTATTTCTTGCAGCAGTAAATAAATCTGTAGATCAGTAGAGTATTTAAGCCAAAAAAAAATCAGTGATACATTTTATTTGCTCAGTAGAGATATTCAGGCAATTCTAAGGGCAAAGTAAATAAAAACTACCCTTATTACTGTTGAAAAGTAATAGCTTCCTCCAAATAAATCATATGGAAAGAAGGGACTTCTATAGGAAAAAGAAAAAAAAAACTGAAATGGTAAGCTGAAAATGACGGTTACCAGTTATTCAACTTGACATGGGCTGTATTAAGCTTAAGGTATTTACATTTGCTGAATAATATTAAAAAAAAAAAATCTTTCTTTGTGAAACAATAAGAATGTATTAAATTAATACCTAATGAGATACTTCTGACAGTAGTAGAAAATAGTGCTAGCATTTCTATTTCAACACATGAAAAGATCATTTATTTTCTTCTTTGTTTGTTTAATCTGGAATGCTTAGAACATTGTTAATAGCTGAGAAATGACAACAAATGAGTCAAATCATTCACACCTGAGAGTTACAAACTTTGTTAGTTGTCAATAGAGCTCATTGAATTGCTTATTAACATAAAGCACTGGTTAAAGAGGGCTCAGAAGTTACTTGTTTCCAGAGTGTTGGCTAAGTCCTAGACTGACCAAAAATCTTGGTCCTAAGTGCATAAAACAGGAAGGAGATAGAACTGAAGAACCTTTCTTTAAGTCCCTTGTTCATCTGCTATCTAAGCACAAAGTCAATCCAATAGACCACTGGAGAGTGTTCCCCAGGTACCTGAATTTCTGTCTACGTTTGCCCTGCTCTGAGTTGCAACTTGTCTGTCTCTGGTCCCTATCCTTGGCCTTTAGAAAACAGATATGAGTAGTACTATCTACAAGACACATTGTTTGTCACCTCTGTTAGGATCAAAATCAAATGCACAAATGGGAGCCACCCTTAGTTATTAATAAAATCTTTATACGCTAATCAAAATACAAGTTACTGTTAGTCTAATCACAATAACACTAAGACTCACATGTCAAATTAACACAGGAAGGCCTCATTAATGATACCTTTAAAATTGTTATGCAAAATTTGGGAACACTTACTCTTTCCTCTGAAGTTATGCCCACCTTCCTGAAGACTCTCTGGGTTTAGGCAGTACTCACAGATTCACAGATTTCTCTAGGTTGGAAGAGACCTCAAGATCATCGAGTCCAACCTCCGACCTAACACTAAGTACTCCACTAAACCATATCCCTAAGCTCTACATCTAAACGTCTTTTAAAGACCTCCAGGGATGGTGACTCCACCACCTCCCTGGGCAGCCCGTTCCAATGCTTAATAACCCTTTCGGTAAAGAAGTACTTCCTAACATCCAACCTGAAACTCCCCTGTCGCAACTTTAGCCCATTCCCCCTCGTCCTGTCACTAGGCACGTGGGAGAATAGACCAACCCCCACCTCTCTACAGCCTCCTTTCAGGTAACTGTAGAGAGCGATGAGGTCGCCCCTGAGCCTCCTCTTCTCCAGGCTGAACAAGCCCAGCTCCCTCAGCCGCTCCTCGTAAGACTTGTTCTCCAGACCCCTCACAAGCTTGGTCGCCCTTCTCTGGACTCGCTCGAGCACGTCCATGTCCTTCCTGTAGCGAGGGGCCCAAAACTCGAGGTGCGGCCCAGTACTCGAGGTGCGGCCTCACCAGAGCCGAGTACAGGGGCACAATCACTTCCCTCGACCTGCTGGCCACACTGCTTCTTATACAGGCCAGGATGCCGTTGGCCTTCTTGGCCACCTGAGCACACTGCTGGCTCATATTCAGCCGACTATCCACCAATACTCCCAGGTCCTTCTCGGCCAGGCAGCTTTCCAGCCACTCATCTCCCAGCCTGTAGCTCTGCTTGGGGTTGTTGCAGCCCAGGTGCAGGACCCGGCACTTGGCCTTGTTGAACTTCATGCAGTTGACCTCAGCCCATCTGTCCAGCCTATCCAGATCCTCCTGCAGAGCCTTCCTGCCCTCGAGCAGATCGACACACGCACTTAGCTTGGTGTCATCTGCAAACTTACTGAGGGTGCACTGGACGCCCTCATCCAGATCATCAATAAAGATATTAAAGAGGACCGGCCCCAGTACCGAGCCCTGGGGGACTCCACTAGTGACCGGCCTCCAACCAGATTTGACTCCATTCACCACAACTCTCTGGGCCCGGCCATCCAGCCAGTTTCTAACCCAGCGAAGCGTACGCCAGTCCAAGCCCCGAGCAGCCAGTTTCTTGAGGAGAATGTTGTGGGGAACGGTGTCAAAAGCCTTACTGAGGTCAAGGTAGACCACGTCCACAGCCTTTCCCTCATCCACCAAGCGCGTCACTTGGTCATAGAAGGAGATCAGGTTCGTCAAGCAGGACCTGCCTTTCATAAACCCATGCTGACTGGGCCTGATCGCCTGCTTGCCCTGCAAGTGCCGCGTGATGACCCTCAAGATAATCTGCTCCATCTACTCAAGAAATGTCAAAGCATAGCTACACACAGTAACGCAGCCAGCAAAATTACATCCACCCAGGCCTACAGTCACAGCTCTGACTGCAGCACAACTCTGGCTTTAGATATCACTACAGGTTGGCACAACTTAAACTCTTATATACCTGTAACACTTCGTATGGGAGATTGGAGCTGCTAAATCACTGAGTCATTTTGTAAATCCATTCTTGCCCTTTTCTGAAGGGGAGGTAGAGTACAAGCAATACTATTTATAAGAACAAATTGGTCTATCAGCATATTGTTGTGTTTTACTATAATCCTCAGCTTTGAACTCACTTTCTCTAAGACTGAGTGGTCATACAGCTTTTCTGTTATCTCAGAAGTGAGCCTTCTCTTACTAACAAGATAGATTTCATAGCTCATTTTCTGCCCCAATGGTAGTGTTCACTGGGAGCTGAGATAAGAAATATGTTCAAATTCAATTATTTGATTATGATCTAATTATACAGACACCAAAATATAAACAAGATCTAAATATAATCTTGCAAAACAATCATAATAGATTTTTTTCCATTTGCACCAACTAAAACAAAATAAAACCAGCTAAATCTACAGTATTTTTAGTGTTTTGAACTATACAAAGAAAATTAACGTACCTCCTATAGAATATGCACTGATTGGACAGAGTTAAATACCATGGCTCACTCCTAAATATTTGAGTTAATTCAGCAGAATACAGAACTTATGAACCTTTGTGAACTCCAGGAATTGTACCTAAGTTGAAGGTCAGACACCATGTGAAATTGATTTTTCATCTCAGTAAAGGCAGGAATGATTCTGTCTTGCTAATGCAACATTATAAAGGTCTCACTAAAGCTCATCATACTAACAGAGAACATCTGATTCCATCCCTCACTAGCCTCCAAAAGTTATATTATAGAAGTTCAGTGCTTGCAAAAATTCCCAGGTTAATTTGGTTATGCTCCCCCCACTTCTAAATCATGTCTGCATAAAGCACAAGGTAGGGGAGAAGAAATTCAAATTCTTCTTTTTTCCATTATAGAATCATAGAATGGTTTGGGTTGGAAGGGACCTTAAAGATCATCTAATTCCAACCCTCCTCCCATGGACAGGGGCACCTTCTACTTGACCAGGTTGCCTAAAGCCCCATCCAAACTGGCCTTAAACACTTCCAGGAATGGGGCATCCACAACTTCTCTGGGCAACCTCTTCTAGTGCCACACCACACTTTGAGTAAAGAATTTCTTCCAAATATCTAATTTAAACCTACCCTCTTTTAATTTAAAACCATTACTCCTAGTCCTATTACAACATCTAAATGATGTGCTTCCTATATATTAAATTCCTATATATGTCACTTCCTATAACAGTGACATTTTAGTGACAAAATCATCTGAACACTCTCTACTTCCTTACAACATATTTGTGTGAGCTCTTCATACTCTCCCTTTGGCAGACCAAACTCAAACTAGATGAGTCATATCCTGCACTAGGAACACTGTTTAGTATAAAACAGGCTATCTTCCATAATGAAGTGTAAAGGTATTTTTTTTTCCCTTTAAACTTTCTATGTAAGTTTAACTCCAACAATACTTCCCAGCTTTAAAGACATAAAACCCACCTGAAATGCACATCCTATACAGCATGAGATTCTGACGATTCCTTCATAGACACGTGGATCAATAATATGGTAATTCACCTTCAGTCTTTGCCTTGATTTGGCCATCTTATTCCTTTATTTTACATATTCTTGTGATGATCCAGTAGTTTTAGGCTCAGTAGCATGTTCCTTTTATCTTTATTTATTTATTTATTTATTTATTCACAGAATCACAGAATTGTCTAGGTTGGAAGAGACCTCCAAGATCACCCAGTCCAACCTCTTACCTAATACTAACAAGTCCTCCACTAAACCATATCACTAAGCTCTACATCTAAACGTCACTTAAAGACCTCCAGGGATGGTGACTCAACCACTTCCCTGGGCAGCCCATTCCAATGCCTAACAACCGTTTCAGTAAAGGAGTTCTTCCTAACATCCAACCTAAACCTCCCCTGGCACAACTTTAGCCCATTCCCCCTCGTCCTGTCACCAGGCACGTGGGAGAATAGACCAACCCCCACCTCTCTACAGCCTCCTTTCAGGTACCTGTAGAGAGCAATAAGGTTGCCCCTGAGCCTCCTCTTCTCCAGGCTGAACAATCCCAGTTCCCTCAGCCGCTCCTCATAAGACTTGTTCTCCAGACCCCTCACCAGCATTGTCACCCTTCTCTGGACTCTCTCGAGCACCTCGACGTCCTTCTTGTAGCAAGGGGCCCAAAACTGAACACAGTACTCGAGGTGCGGCCTCACCAGAGCCGAGTACAGGGGGACAATCACTTCCCTAGACCTGCTGGCCACACTGCTTCTTATACAAGCCAGGATGCTGTTGGCCTTCTTGGCCACCTGAGCACACTGCTGGCTCATATTCAGCCGACTATCAACCAGTACTCCCAGGTCCTTCTCTGCCAGGCAGCTTTCCAACCACTCACCTCCCAGCCTGTAGTGCTGCTTGGGGCTGTTACGCCCCAGGTGCAGGACCCGGCACTTAGCCTTGTGGAACTTCATACAGTTGACCTCAGCCCATTGGTCCAGCCTATCCAGATCCTCCTGCAGAGCCTTCCTACCTTGAGCAGATCGACACACGCACCTAACTTGGTGTCGTCTACAAATTTACCGAGGGTGCACTCAATCCCCTCATCCAGATCATCGATAAAGATATTAAAGAGGACTGGCCCCAGTACTGAGCCCTGGGGGACTCCACTAGTAACTGGCCTCCAACTGGATTTAACTCCATTCACCATGACTCTTTGGGCCCAGCTACCCAGCCAGTTTTTAACCCAACGAAGCATATGCCAGCCCAAGCCATGAGCAGCCAGTTTCTGAAGGAGAATGTTGTGGCAAACGGTGTCAAAAGCCTTACTGAAGTCAAGGTAGATCACATCCACAGCCTTTCCCTCATCCACCAAGCGCGTCACTTGGTCATAGAAGGAGATCAGGTTTGTCAAGCAGGACCTACCTTTCATAAACCCATGCTGACTGGGCCTGATCGCCTGGTTGCCCTGCAAGTGCCGCGTGATGACACTCAAGATCATCTGCTCCATGAGGTTCCCTGGCACTGAGGTCAAACTAACAGGCCTATAGTTCCCCGGGTCTACCCTCTGGCCCTTCTTGTAGATGGGAGTCATGTTTGTTAGCTGCCAATTGACTGGGACCTCCCCTGATAGCCAGGACTGCCGATAAATGATGGAAAGCGACTTGGCCAGCTCCTCCACCAGTTCTCTCAGTACCCTTGGGTGGATCCCTTCTGGCCCAATCGACTTGCGTACATCCAAGTGCTGTAGCAGGTCGCCAACCATTTCCTCGTGGATAGCGAGGGCCACATCCTGCTCCCCATCCCCTTCCACCAGCTCAGGGTACTGGGTATCCAGAGAACAACTGGTTTTGCCGCTAAAGTCTGAGGCAAAGAAGGCATTAAGCACCTCAGCCTTTTCCTCATCTCTCGTCACTGATTTTTCCCCCCGCATCCAGTAAAGGATGGAGATTCTCCTTAGTCCTCGTTTCTGTGTTGATGTATTTGTAAAAACATTTTTTGTTATCTTTAACCACAGTAGCCAGATTGAGCTCCAGATGAGCTGTGGCCTTTCTAATTTTCTCCCTGCGCAGCCTCGCAACAGCCTTATAGTCCTCATGAGTGACCCGCCCTCTTTTCCAAAGATTATAAACCCTCTTTTTTCTCCTAAGCTCGAACCACAACTCTCTTTTCAGCCAGGCCGGTCTTCTTCCATGCTGGCTCGTCTTTGGGCACGTGGGAACAGACCGCTCCTGAGCCATTAAAATTTCCTTCTTGAAGAGTGCCCAGCCTTTCTGGACTACTCTGCCCTTCAGAACCTCCTCCCAAGGGACTCTGCCAATCAGTGTCCTGAACAGCTCAAAGTCAGCCCTCCGGAAGTCCAAGACAGCGGTTTTACTGGTCCCCTTCCTGACTTCACCAAGAATAGAGACTTCGACCATTTCGTGGTCACTCTGCCCAAGACAGCTCCCGACCACCATATCTCCCACCAGTCCGTCACTGTTTGTGAACAGAAGGTCTAGCGGGATACCTCCCCTGGTAGGCTCTCTAACCAGCTGCGTCAGGAAGCTATCTTCCACGCTCTCCAGAAACCTCCTAGACTGCTTTCTCTGGGCTGTGTTGTGCTTCCAGGATATGTCTGGGAAGTTGAAGTCCCTCACGAGAACAAGCGCTGACGATTTTGCAACTTCTGCCAGCTGCCTGTAGAACTCCTCATCCGTCTCCTCATCCTGGTTCGGCGGTCTATAACAGACCCCCACCAGGATGCTTGCCTTGTTGGCCTTCCCACTGATCCTAACCCACAGAGACTCAACCTTATCAGTCCCAGCCTCAAGTTCCACAACATCAAAACACTCTCTGATATAGAGAGCCACACCACCACCCCTTCTGTGCTGCCTGTCCCTTCTGAAGAGCCTATAGCCAGACATTGCAGCACTCCAGTCATGAGAGTGGTCCCACCACGTTTCCGTGATGGCAACCAAGTCATAGCCTGCCTGCCGCACGATGGCTTCCAGTTCCTCTTGTTTGTTACCCATGCTGTGTGCATTAGTGTAGATGCCCTTCAGTTGGGCCATTGCCTTCTCCCCCGGCCTTGCCATTGTTCCCCCTGGCACAGCTCCAGCAAGGCTTATTTCAGCCCCGTCGCCCTTCTTACCTAGTTTAAAGCTATCTCAATGAGCCCTGCCAGCTCCTGGGCTAGGATCCGTTTTCCCCTTAGAGATAGGTGGGACCCGTCTGCGGCCATCAGGCCGGGTGCCGAGTAAAGCGCCCCATGGTCAAAAAAAACAGAATTTCTGTGTTGGCACCAGCCTCTGAGCCACGTGTTAATCAGGTGGGCTTTCCGTGTCCACTCTGTACCCCTCCCTGCTACTGTAGGGATGGATGAAAACACCACCTGTACTCCCGCTCCATCCACTAACCGTTCCAGTCCCCTAAAGTCCTTATTGTTATTTTTTATTTTTTACTTCTTTTAATAAAGCACATAAAACAATCCAAATTTCCACTTCCCATTGTGGGATGACATTTACAAGAACTAAGGTCAATTAAGTGAGCTATCTTATTGCCACTTGTCCTGTTTCCTGAATTAAAGCTGCTATTCCTCACAGCTGGGTTTTCGACGTTTACATATTCAGACTGCTGCTAAGCTCTAAACATTGCAAGGTGATGAATGCCCTCTGTTCCCACCTCCTACCTCTTCTGCTGTAAAATGCAGAAATATCAATTTTGTTTAACAAACAAACAAAAAGCTTGAAGAAAACTTGTTTGCATCTGGGAAGGAATGAAAGGAGAAGGAGGAGCAAGTCGCATCTCAGGCTAATTGGTATCACAGAGGAGGGCTCTCACAGTGTTCTGAAGTCCTAGGTTGGAGACCGTTATTTGCTTCAAGCAGAGGCTTTCTCCCTCAGACTGGCACTTATAATTAATGTATTAAATACATTAAATAGCCCCAATAGACCAGAAGGGGTCAGACAGATGGATTCAGAGGCCTGGTGTTAGGGCAGTTATTATTTTTTGATCAATTCCATTGCAAAGGCTATTTATTTCAAGCACACTTTCATACAGCAGTACAGGTACTGATGTCCAGCATCCAGGTGGCTGAAGAGGCATGGTGAGTTGGGCATTATTGGGCCTGAGGAGCTGGCTTTTCTACATGGACTATTATGGAAGTGTTAGACTATTAACCTTATGGTGGTGTTACTGGTTTTAAGTCTTGTGTGCCTCCTGTGACAGTCAAGGCGGGGCCCAGAAGGTAGAGAGAGAGGACTTCAAGAACCTGTACCCCAAAACTGCAGGCCGTGTCCAACAGAGCCGGGCTCCTGTTCCCACATGTGCAGCCCAAGGAAGGCGGCACAGGAAGTGCAGGCAGGCTCTGTGGCAGAGAGGTGGGGTCGTGCAACTCCTTTTTATATTAACTCATATTAACTTTAAGAGGGGACGTGTTAGGGAATGAATTCAGAAGGCCAAGCTCAACCTGTAGCTATACTAGCAAGGTAGCAACTTGAAAAATGACAACGTGTTATGGAGAACAGCTGGCCAGCTTTAACCAGTGACTGTGCTAACAAAACAGCAACATGTGAAACAGCAGAAATGAGAAAAATTAGACATAGCAAAGGGGCTGATAGCTTCAGAGTTGCTGACCAAGGATAGTAATTACTAGGGCAACCTTGTCACACTGAATAAGGGTGTGAAAAATAGAATAAGTAGGGGATGAGGTGTTTATCTGGGAAGGAAAGAGGATGTTGACAGGGAAGAATTTAGAAAAGAAAAAATGGTGAATTTAATGGGCAGCAAATCATGTGATTTGGACTGTTCAGGGGCTATCAGGCAGCCTGATGCCTACTTACTACAGTGGAACAGGACAATGAAGCCATTGTAATTGCAGGTGCATATGACATACACCTCCAGGTGGGGAGACAAGTACAAATGCTTTCCCTGCCATCAAGAATGGCACAGCTGGTGAGGCAGACTGGACTCCCTAACCACCTTCTCTATAATATAATAGCTTCTCTATAATATATAGCTAATCATGCAGGCAAGGCCATTTTCACATACACAGAACTTTTACCAGTGAGATACAGAAATAAAATACAAACGTAAAGAAAAGAGAAGGTGGAGTAGTGGAAGACATAGATTTTTAAGACAAATAAATGTCTCCAAAGGGTATTGATCTAGCCATGATCTTCAGTAATAACCATAGAAACTTAAAGGAAGTAAGCTAAGCAAGTTTAAGTTAATAAATAAATAACAAAGATTAATTCTTGACAGTATTCCAATATTTCCAGCTCTTCGCAGTCATCTCTGAAATCCCAGGATGATTCAAAAATCACTACAGAAGATTAATACAGAATTGTATAATCAATAATATTATGCCCATAATTGTTACCCAACAGCCTTCAACTTCTAAAATGAAGTGTTAGCTCCCAGAATGACAATTTGTCCTTAAAAAACAGTGGTATAACACAGCCCCATTCTAAGCTAAAAAATAAAACTCATTTTCATTGTCTATGTATCATTTTTTTGACTGGATAGATTCTAAGGCTATCCCACATTAATGGCTAAGTGACAAAGAAAGAAATATATTTATGACTTATTTACAGCCTGATCATACGGGGTGGGCTGGGGGGAGGAAGGTGTGGGGGAGGAATACGTAGATTAGAACAAAACGAAGAAACTAAAAGAGCAGTATGAGCAAAAGGCAACGAAGAAATCTGATGTTTTAAAAAGAGACACATGCATCAATATGATTAAGGGAGTGGAGCATCTCCCTTATGAGGAAAGGCTGAGGGAGCTGTCTCTCTTTAGCTTGGAGGAGACTGAGGGGTGACCTTATTAATGCTTATAAATATGTAAAGGGTGAGTGTCAGGACGACAGAGCCAGGCTCTTCTCAGTGACATCAAATGACAGGACAAGGGGCAATGGGTGCAAGCTGGAACATAGGGGATTCCACTTAAATATGAGATGAAGCTTTTTCACAGTGAGGGTGACAGAACACTGGAACAGGTTGCCCGGGGGGTTGTGGAGTGTCCTTCTCTGGAGACATTCAAAACACACCTGGATGTGTTCCTGTGTGACGTGATCTAGGTGTTCCTGCTCTGGCAGGGGGATTGGACTAGATGATCTTTCAAGGTTCCTTCCAATCCCTAACATTCTGTGGTACTGTGATCAAGAGCATACAGTTTTACCAAGGTGTTACATAAAATAAGAAAATATCATTTAACTTTATTTATTAAGAGCCTCATGGCATGTTAAATTGAAGTTTATATCCTATCAATATATACTAGCATCTCCAAAAGTCTGTTATAACTTTAGTTTATGTTATTTCCTTACAAACAGGATATTAAAAGTGGCTAAAGCAAAAAAGATCGAATCACTTACAACGTAAGATTGTTATACCTGATGTGTTACATATGACTCAGTTTAAAAAATATGATGAACTTAATCTTTAATGCCTCAAGAGAAATACTCTACCCAGAAAGAAAGGCCAAAAAAAAAGGAGAAAATGTGCTAAAACATCTGGTGGAGCATCCATGAGGGAACCAAGGAAATGTCTGGCTGAAGAAAAAAGTAAGGATCAGCAGAGGAGATGGAAGACAACATCAGGCTGTCTGGTAAGACAAGGTTAAATCTAATGGCAACAGTGAGTAAATCAAAAGACAAAAGTTAAATTAAATTGCAGAGTGAGTTAATGAAACGGTAGCAATGAATAAATACAGGCCAAAACCCTAAAGGCAGCAGTGGAAAAGTTAATCAAATGGCAACAGTGAGGTGAAAAGTGACAGAGTTAATTAATGGCAGCACAAGTCTGATGGTCAAATGGCAGGAAAAAAAAAATAAAAAAAAAATGTGAATGCTTATCATCAGCAGATGACATGTGGAGTATGTGGAGAATCCAGAAGATGACATTTGTACAAATGCTGCAATATGCTTTTGTAGGAGGTTGGAGAGGGTCTTTCCTGGAGACTACCTAGTGCAGCTTGGCAGAACCAGAGCCAGCTACAGCCTGCCAGGGGTGTTAACCACAGCCTGCTCAGGATATATGTCAGAAACACAACTCCACTGTGGGGACTTGCTACATATTCCCCACGAAGACAGGAGAGGTGAGAGGGTGAACTCACATTCCTGGGCACTGTTTTAGAAGGGACTGTAATGCTGCAAGCGAGACTCATTTCAGTTTACATTATGAGGCTAAGCTGGGCTGATTTATACAGCACTTTATTCCTAACAAGAAAAAGACTGTGAATCTTCATGTGTTATACAGCAACCAGGTTATTTTGCTTCCCGATTAGACTGGTGTATACCAGAGACTAAATGAACAAACTCTTATAATATGCAAATAGCAATAAAATGGAGGTTTAGTTAACATTTATCTATTCATTCATACATTCATTCATTGTGTGGCCTACATAAAACTTAACAGTGCCTCAGAGCAGCTCTTTCCATGTTTTGGCTATAGTTAGCTGTGCTCACAAAATATCCAGATGACTCATGATGGAGTGGAAATAGTACCACATAGCATTTCTGATTTGGAAGTGAGTTCTATGAAAAACAATCACATATCCCCAATTTCCCCCTATTTTTAATGAGTTAGTAATGTATAGCTTTCCCTTCTAGCCTGTGAGAACTTAATTTCTAGATGAGCCGTTGGTGAAAAATTTTTCAAAAGCTTTTTGAAAGGCCAAGTACACTAAATCTACTGTATCATTCCTATCAGCATGCTTTTGACTAGAGTAAAAACCACTAAGAGACTTGCGAGGAATGACTTACTCTACAAAAAAAAACAAAACACATTTGTTGTTTCCAGTCTGTTGAATTATTTATATTTCCCACTCATTGTTTTTTATAGTTTCCACCAACTTGCTTGAAACCATGACAGTTGCAAAAGCAGAGCCAACAGAGCTGTAGTGCACTAACAGTGGGTTACAGTCAAGAATTTTATTACTCACATCATGTTCTCGAATCTCTGTACCAAAAAATGAGACAAACTATAGGATGATTTGTTTAAAGAAGAAAACTCAAAGTAATGTCTCATCCAAATGCACTGTCATGCTCTCTGACTAAATATGGGCTTATTACACACCAAGAACTGCAGAAAGACAAAGAAACAAAAGTGAACATGTGAAACATCCGGATTTTTCTGCCTAGTGAGGTCCTATGATATATGCCTTGTTCCTCTGTTAATGTAAATGAGCAGCTCCTTCTACAGAGGAACAAACCTCTGGAGAAACAACGCCCAAAATCAGAATAAATAAATAAATATATAAAGATAGATGCAGTCCAAAGCTAAACATAAATACCAACATCTCTAGGAAAATGAAACAGAGACCAACATTTCCATCATAGATTTTAACTTTCAAGAGCCTTATCTATAAAACCATCAGTCAACCAGCACTGCGATACACTCACTGCAGTGACCTTGCATAAAAGCACATACTCATCCACCACAGAAAAGCTTAATAAAATCTGGTCTAATTATAATGAATATTGATGCAAAGCACCCTCATTCAAGGTAACTCATTTGAGAAATGAGACTGGGATGGACAAAAGTCAAGGTCTGATCAGCTCCAGAACAACCAGTAAAGACATATCTGTTAACTGTACTATCAGAAATGCTTTAAGAAAAAAAAAAAAAAAAAAAACAAAAACGTTAAGCAGAGCTTACTAGACCAAAAGGACAGTAAAGATAAACCAGTTAAAAAGACATGCTTGGAGCAAGTCTAATTTTCCAAGATTCAGGATATTATTGAACCACTGCTACATCAACAGGAATCTTTACATTAAATCCTGTTCTGAGATTCAAGGATGACAGACAGCGGTTGGTAGTTACAAATGCCTATAGACAATTATGTATCTACAGCAGCACAACTTGAACTCCCCATCCTCTAACTAAAATAAATAAATAAATAAATAAATCTCTTACAGCGTTACCATGTATGCCTGCTGTAAAATTACAGAAAGCAAAAGTCATTAGCTGCACATAATTGTGAATAGCATATCCTAGAACTACCACAAAGACAACAGTGGCTTAGTTTTTCTAAAATGCCTATTTTAAAAAGAAAGACATAAATTATAAGTGACTAGGATGTAGAAAACAGTAGGTTTTTTAGCATGAGTAATTTCAGATGTATTTCTGGTTCAAAAAAAAATAATAAGTTAGAGCTTCTTCTTAAGCATTTGTTTACGTACAAGCAAAAAAGAAATGGGCATTTTGATCAAGTAAAATATCTGTAAAATTAAAGCATCTATTTTATTTTTTTTAAAAAACAACATGAGTCTGCTGCATTACTAATTATGGTTCATTGAACAAGAAGGAAAACACCTTAGACATTCCTGACAACTATGCTCAAACTATAATGCTAGTAAAAATAAGACCTACACCTACAAGATGTGATTACTTTGCTTCCAGTTTTATGCAAATGAAATTCTACTTGAAGCTAATTTTTGAACGTTCCGAAGCTTCAATTAAGACAGGAACACTTGCTCACCTGAGTGCAGATTCTCTAGTGGAGTAAATTGCCATAGCTACTCAACCACGTGAAAACAATTTGAACAGCTGGACAGGACACGTCTCTTAGAGGTAAATACTGAGAAGTGCTAAGACAGTTTTGAAGACATAGATTTCCCAGGACATTTCCCCATATTTACATTAAGACAACACTTTAATGCTTAGCAATGCTTCTTTTCAAAATAACTGCCATATGCAATAGCCTCATGTAAATGAAAAAAACATTTGTTTGGAGGAGACTTGAGATCCATCACCGCTAGTGGGAATCAGGAATAAAAATAAGCTGTTTTTACAAACTTAACCCTTACATACAATCCAGAACCCTTCTGTTTTCTGCAGTGTTCAATATTGTTCCGTGTAAATTCATATTTAATAGTAGATTGCAGCTGAACTATTCTTTATCCATAGTGTCCACCAGAAAGACTGTGGTGGGTGCAAGGGTGCAAGGGCAAAACTGGAAGTACACTCCTGGTGAATTTTGAGATTTCAGAGTAAACAGTAAGTAGCAAGGGAGGTGGAAAGCTGTAAAGCTTAACCAAGACCTACTATTTAATCCATTCAAATATGATGAAAAGTTTTGGAAATGATCATAGGAGCCACTCCATGTACAGACTTGCAAGCAACAGATAGTAAAGCAGTGATAGTTAAGCTTAATTTAATAATGTTAACCTCTTCCAGTACAGAAGTCATAAGGAAAAAGTCCACACCATGTGGCTGAAGAAGACAACGAGGATGAGAGTTTTATGTTCACTGTTTTTCCTCTGTCCCAAATTCACTATTTTTAGTGTACCTATAAAACCTCACTTCATCTAAACACTTTTATTATAAAATTGTCTATGTTAATGTTTATGAGCATAATGTAAAATGTTCAAAAACTCCACAAAAAGTCTATTTTAGTTCTGCTTACTTTATACTACTCCAAGTAATAAAACTACTATTGTATCTATAATACTACATGTGATAGCAGTAGAGTGATCTTTTTTAAAATATATATTCATATTCAGGATTCTTTAATGCCCCATATTCCTCTAAACAATAAAGTAGTAAATGTATTGCTGAAGTAGAAAGCTTGATTAGCTTCAAGAGAAAATGATTAGATATGCCAGCTCACATTCAAAAAAAATTCAAAATGAGATTTTATGCAGGCATCTTCTTTATCTTGAAGTCCAACAATGAGGAGAAAATGTAGTCATCCATGGACATATGTCAAACAATGAAGGTTTTCTGACCTGTTAACTAGTGCTTGTAACTTCTAATATTAATTCTAATTACAAGAAAGTCTTTTTAGATATAGGTTTCATGAGTCTTGATTGTTTCAGTTACGGGGTGTAGGGGACAGTTAGTCCTATGTTGTTTCAATGCATCACTGAAAATGCATTATTTCTTAGTTGTTTCCCACACAAACTCAAGAACTGAAGAACACTGTGAAATCAGTTTGCAGTATGATGATGGCACTTAAACTCCAGACTTAAACATTCAAACTTGCTGTATAATATAATCATAAGCCTGAGATTTTAATACACCGGCTTTTATCTTGTCAGTTATTGGGGTGAGGAGGGGGAGGAATACAAGAAGCAAAAGAAAAGTCTATGTAACACTCCATAGACTGAAATAAAATGTTATTTAGTGTCATTTTAAAATAGATGGGATCTTTTCACAGTTACGTTATCTACATAAGCTGGAATCCTTTCACACTTTAGGAAAATGGTATACAGTACTTGATTCAACACTATTTTTCCATTAATATATGTTACTACTTCTCCTTTTCCTCCTCCAGAACAAATCTAAAACCTCTCAAGTATAAATCATCAAAAAAACAAACAAGAAAGGAGACTATATCTGGGAAAGATTGATGGCTGAAAATCTAGCAAGATTTTCTGGGATTTACCACAAAGAAATATGAGATTTGAAGGATGTATGAATTCTAGTCAGCTACAAAAAAAAAAAAAAAAAAAAAACTGGGGCAGGGGTTGGTGGGGGCAATAGAAATAGATACATGGCAGTTTGGTCACAGAAACCTCCATGTTTAATTCTGTTAGTTGGCAGCCTGTGGTTGATGTAGCCATATCTCTTTCCACTCTTGTTCTACCGAAGATAAATAAATCATATTTGCAGCAGAGTCATGTACCCTAAACACTAGTTATAGAGTATGTCTTTTTTGGTTCAATGAATATTTAGTTATACATAATGCATGAGTAGAATAACAGTAGAACAGAACACACAGGCATTCACTATAGGAAAACACATATGCATGCTAAAGTTGGCCAAAATATTACTATATACAACTACACCCATTTGCATCATACTATAAAGGAGCACACCTAATACAATTTGTTAATAGACTCTTTGAGCAGCAGTTTCTGAGCCCTGTTTCTAGATCTCCTGGGAACTTCTTCTGGGATATTTGAAGGACTCTGGGAACTCTTGAGGATTTTCAGGATACTTGTGGTTCTGGAAGAATAGCTACAGAAGGCTACAGAAGGCGACTGCTAGTGAGCTCGAGAAGTGGATGGGACCACTGATGACTATCTGTGTGCAATGGTGACACACTGCAGGGCATGGTGCCCAGGACTCCCTGGATGAGCAGCTGCCACACAGTACTCCCCAGCTCCCAGCACGGCAAAGACTTGTCTCAGCTGAGCTCCCAAGGGTGGATGCAGCTGTCTATGTTTAAGACTGCTGGAAGTGCACGGGCAGGGCGAGATGGTACCCTTGTCTGTAGGAGGTGTGCACTGACATCATATTCCCAAGTTAAGAGTGCTGCCATGGATAGATGCAGGCTTTTTAGGAAGAACAATCTGGAACAGCATGCAGTGAAGTTGCCCATGATGTGAGAGAGCAGTGGGAATGCATGGAGCTCTGTCTAAGGGTGGACAGTAAGTCAGGTGAGAGCTTGAGTGGCCAGGATTAGAAAGAACAATTCAGGTGATGCTGTTGTGGGTGTCTGCAACAGATCAGGAAGACCTTCTTCAGACAGCTTGAAGAAACTTGGTCCTTATGGGATACTTGAACCACTCTACAGGGCACAAGCAAGGCAGGGTGGTTTCAGGAGTGGCACAAGCACAGCAGGGGCATACTCCTTTCGACTGGCAGATTAGAAACAAAGCACAGCAACCTAAACCCATGTTAGGAGGGAAGTGCCCTTGCTGCTCAAGATATTCTGTCATAGTTAACAGCAAGGTACTGTTCAGACAGTGAGCTCTAGTGTATGGATTTCTTGGCAAGATATGAACAAAGAATGTGATCAGTTAGAGACACAGAAGCAGAAAAGATCATAATTTGGTTTGTGTCTTTAGGGGAAATTGGTTACCTCAGATGTCAAATAGGCAAATAGTTCAATCCACTGAAGGCAAGAAAGAATGTGTCAAAATAAAAAAGGGGGTTATTGCTACTATTTTAACAGTTCAAACCTTACACTGTTTAAATATACCCTGATATATCACTTTCTATATTACACAGATAAATCCATTAGTACATTTTGAAAAATATAACCTTAGTTATTTTTACATTACTCTGGTATCAGATATGACAATATAATTTTTCAGGAGTTAACATACTCTTGAGGTAGTACATTCAATAACTTTCATTCATCAAAGTCCATGCTTCAGTATTCTTTGAAACTGTAAGTTCCAATGTTGCTGTAATTCACATCACTTCAAAAAAGTGCCCTCACCCACTCTGTAACACACAAAGTGCATGGATCCCCTATCCCTCTTTTCAGCTGCCTTCCTCAATAGATCATAGATTTTCTACAGAAAAGAATCCTTTTTTCCCCTCATTTCTCCATATTCTTCATTTGAACTTTTTTCCCTCTCTTGAAATTCCTGATTTTATGGCTTTTAATCTAATTTTCCAAGATTTTCATCTTTCAAGTCTATCATTAATCTAGGTTTGCCAGTTGCCTTAGGTCCTTCTTTGTCCATCTCTCTTGTTAGTATTCATTCTTTTGCTTTTTGCCACCTTGATGCCTTCTCTTGTTTCTCCAGTACTTTCTAGTTTACATCCAGACTATATTCTTTTCTACACAATATGTAAATAAATAAAAACTGAAGCAGGTTTAACTTCGGGTTGGCTGTTTTCAATGAAACTTTGCTTTTAGCCTCTGGTAACTCATCCTGAGTCTGATTTTCCTCTAAGTTACTATTGTGTTTATCCATAGCAATGGGCATTTAAATATTACAATATCTACTGTGGGTATTGCAGATAAATAAACCACTGAGTATGTTGATCAC
The DNA here is from genome assembly GCF_040182565.1 of Anser cygnoides. Classification (NCBI taxonomy): domain Eukaryota; kingdom Metazoa; phylum Chordata; class Aves; order Anseriformes; family Anatidae; genus Anser; species Anser cygnoides. The sequence goes on along the minus strand of NC_089873.1, from coordinate 109,131,974 downwards.
TTAAGTGCCCAAATTCCAAGTCTTTCATATAATATCACTCAGTGAAAATGGCCCAATCTGGACTTTAATATCTATTCTAATAATACACAAGAGATTTACATTAGTAGCTCAAAGTCCTGCTAAGCAAAATCCTAAGTGATTTCTTTCAAGAAAGAAGATGCCCATAGGCACAACACTTTAGTACTTAAGTGTCTATGGTAATTTCTATTATAAATCTAGATTCTAGGCAACATATTCTACTTGCTTAAAATTAGATCAATAAATTTCCACAATTTATATTACTTCTAATAAACAAAATTAAGCTCTGTTTGAGCTTAAGTGGAAATCTACATGTACTTTCATCCTTTCCTAAAAATATAGAATTTAGAACATAAAAATATGTATTATCAAAATTGACACAGAATTAGGGAATTTTTTATATATTCAGATAAAATTAATAGTTTTAAATTAGCTACATAATTTTTTACACTTTACCTACAGTAAATAATTTTGCCAATCAGAAAGAAAATTGATTTTCACAAGTAGGATTAATACACAATTCAATGGCTTTACTATATGTGTATTGATATTTATATACTAAATTGGTGGAAATCAATGAGACCATTTGATAGATAGTGGGATGATTTGAACTGGAGTTCAAACAAGTCTGGCAAACCTTGTGCCTGAAGGGGAAAAACTGAAATGAGCTATTCTTACTGCCATGAACACGGACAGGTTCATATGTATGGAGGAGAACTTACTCTCGATTCTTGAATTTTACAAAAATACTCACTAGAATATTGCTAATGCGGTTAGTACGAGACTATTTGCAATAGTGAAGCCTTCAATGATCATTTACTGCTTCTCTGTTAGGTACAGTGACTATAATGGACAGTTTCTGTTCTATTAAGCCATCTCTTTTCACATTTAATTTATAATATAGTTGTATTGTGATCTGGCTTCCTCTGGGAAGTAGTAAGAGCTATTTGTGAAATTTCAGGTGGCAAAATATAATGTATGCTCATTGACAATATACTGAAAACTTTAGGAACAACTTCAATTTCACAAAAGGATGTGTTTTGTCTTAGATACCAATAATATCACCATAAAAATCAATCTTAATTAACGTCATACTATTTTGCTCACTCTATTCCTGAATATTTTTCTTCATTTCTACACATGCTAATTTACCCAAGTCCTTCACAGATTGTGAGTGATTAGGAGGGCAGCACCGAGACAACCGTACAAGTCTCAGTATTTTTTTGTTCGTATTTGGTCAAAAACATCATCATCCTTATCTTCACCATTTTCCCTTATCTTTTCCACACTATGTACATGTGGAGTTTGTTGCTTTTATTATCTGTATCACACTCTGGTTGTTATTGAGTCTTTGACATTTTTGCTATGTAGAACTAGATAACCATCACACTGTTTCAGAATTGTCCTTTTTGCTTTCTGCAATTCTTGTATCATGGTTGCATTAACAATGTAATTAAGTCACATGTCAACTTGTTGGCTCTTATGCATTATTCATTATTTGTCAGGCTATGATCCATCATAATGGCCTAGTGGGAGATTTCAAACCACCTCATTTGATCTGATTAATCAATTTACTGCTGTAGATTAATATTTCTGTGCTAGTGAAAAGCATACAATTGTAAAATATATCAAGTTTTAATCCAAATTCTAAATTTGAATATGAAGTAATATAGAATCATAAAATCATTAAGGTTGGAAAAGGCCTCCAAGATCATCTGGTCCAACTGTCCCCCAAAGTATATATGTAAGTCATATAATATTATATACATTATATATTTATATAATATAAGTATGCAGGTAAGTGCGCCTAAGTATCTACATATCCACAGCAAGAATCAAATAGGACTTTCGAAAATTTATCAGTACTGGTTTGGGAAGAAAAGAAGGAACATCTGAGTATGTCCTAATTTAACACCAAATTTCCTTTGTTTAACATGCCAAGATCCCTTTCTGAAATGTTACTATGCCATACTATTCTAGCATATTTTGACTATTACTTCTTTGTGCCCAATGCTTGTGTACAACCATACAGTACACAAAAATCATTGGCACAGCTGTTGTAGCCAAGACAAATACTGAGTGCTGCTAGTGTACAAAGAACAGCATATTGATCTTACTATACCACTAGTCATAATAGAAAAGGTTAAAGAGGCAACAGCTTAAAGTATTTCTACAATAATCGTATATCAGCAATATACAATTACCAGCTTTATGAGTTCCTTCCATGTAATCTGAAGCCATAAAGTCCTCTTTAAGAGAATCTAAGATATCCTTCTTGAATTATTTTCCTACTGATCTGTGGCATGTTAGCTCCTGTCCTCCTTGTAAGCTCCTGTCCTCCTCCTGTTAATAGAGTTCCATCTTTTGTTTCTTGTACTTGACATGCTGTATTTAAAACTTACAGTATGATGTAGCCTACAATAAAGACATGCATTTGATAGGTGGGAGCTTATTAGGGTCTCTACAGTCCAGATCTGCACATCACTGAGGCTTTAAAATTGCAAAGCATTCGTTCTAAATAGTGTTCATCCTGATCTGATCAAAGTCTGGGTAAAAGGAATTAACGAAAAAAACTACATTTTAAAGGGGGAGGAAAATAACTTTGGTAAGACTGCATAGCAACATATGCAGCAGTAGAAATACACTATTTTCCTACTGATAATGCTGTATTTAGAGTGCTACTTGGGTAAAGGGGGTACTTTTCTGTATTCAGTATTGCAAATAGAAAAGGACTCTTCATTAATATGAAATATTAAAAGTAGCTATCTACATGTACTAACACCTACAGCAGTTTTATGACATGTTTAGCACTGTTCCCAGGAAGAAAAAAAATCCTTCTTCCATGATATCTCCTAAAGCATCATTGCGTGTGTGATAGAACATGACAGCTGTCTTATGTAGAAATTGGTCTAAAACACACCCACTGCTGTTGGCAATAAGCAGGAAAGAAAGATGACAAACATATGTCTCCAGAGAACTGGAAGAATATCATTCTAAACTCTGGAAACAATGCAAGGTCCCCATCACTAAAACAACACAAATTAAAAGAATGATTAGTTACTTAGGTTGAGCCAGATGCATACAAACAAAACTAATAAAATATTTTTTTACTGAAGATGGGAGCCAGAGAAAATTCATTCATTGTAACCAAGTAGAGAACTCAAAATGATGGGATAATCCTCTAAATGTTTATTTGCATAATTTGAGAAGAGAAGGGCTTACAGACAGGTTTTGTTCTATTTTTGAAATATATACAATACATCTGATGGCAGACTTTACATGAGTTGAAGATCTAGGCAATTCTTGACTAGAAAACTTTATGATCATTTATTGTCCATTTTGATCTAAAGGTCCTATCAAGAACTCTCTTAAGACCTGAGCTATGCAAAGAGACAAGAGAAAAAGGGAGGAAAATTAATAAGGTCAAGTCCTCTTGAGCTGTATTTGAAACTGAATTTAGGATACATTCTACAGATGTATAGTAGATAAGTACTCAGATCAGCAGATACTAATTAGTGAAGAAAAGCAACAGTTGTGTCTGATCTTTGCCCAAGAGTTCTGATTGCCCTTGCACTACCTTTTATGCCCATGCACTAATTTTCACTAATTGTTCCATCAATTGCTACTCCTTCTCATTAACTCCTCTGGCTATTTGTATAACAAGGAAGGTATTACACCAATATGTAAGCTCATTTTTTATGACATAAATGTACATGGAGAGAAAATGGCAAACAGCTAACAAAATCTTGGAATAGAAGTAAACTAAAGCCGTATTATTTCCTCTTTCTTTAAAATGTGCAATGCAAGAGTTTGAATTGCAGTTATCAGAATGACCTTAATTCTAGTTTTCTAGCTTCTAAGCACTTGATCTCCCTCCTTAGAAAGTCTATAAAACATATCTATATATGCACTTATATATGCACATACACTTGTAGATGTAAGACTTCACTTCAGAATGTTTCATAAGATATTCAAACATCTTAGTTGGCATCTGATTTTTCCCCTCTCTTAGTATTTGAAATAAGTAGAGTTTTCATGTCTTGGTCACTGTGAGATGCTAATGACTTTTTAAAGGAACAATTGTAACCAACAGAGTTAATCATACCATACAGTCTAGTGTTATAAAATTATGGTAAAATGTTGAATAAACCTATATATTTAATACCATCCCGTTCAAAAATTGAGGAATCAGATAAAATAGAGTAAGTCAGAAGAGAAAAAAGCCAGGAGAGCAGAACTATAACTAGATACTTACAAAGAGCATTGTGGGTTTATTGCATGGCCCATTATAACAATGCCTCAAACAAAATTTGTGATACATATGCTGGATTATGAAATCCATGTTTGTTTGTTTGTTTTTCATTACTGTAAACTGGTATAGCTTTACTTAATTATATCTACTAGCAATTAATATTCTTCACCATGTTGCTTCTAAAATGAAATTTTAAACTCTTTGGCGAGATATCATAACCTTGATTTTCCTATGTAAAGCACCTAGCAGTGTTCTGTCCACTATAAATTAGTGGATATAGCATGGTTGTTTAAGCATCTATATTCCACAGAAAAAACACTGATTATCACACAGTGAACCAAACTTCAAAATACAAAATCAACCCCTCAAAAATCTGCTTCACACAGATTTCTAGTAGCAGGATGTAATTTACTTTATATGTTCTTAAGAAAGTGTTTTGGAAAGCTTCAAGATATTTGAGTGCCATTGACTTTAATGAATATGAACATAGGCTACTAACATCACTATTTTTTCTTTTCTTCAGACTAACTGGAATAATTGCTTGAAAGGAAAGAAATAGCTTATTCAAGAGTCAAAGTACCCATGCAAGTCTGAGTTGAGCTTAAAGCATTATCTGCTCATCTTTTCTTACTATCCTTCCACAATTTTCTTTTAATTCTAACCTTCTCAGTCTCTCACTAATTCATGACGTTTAATAGTTTCAAAAACATCCAAAAATATATTCCCTTTCTGAATTTCATATTTTGCATCAAAGCTTTGTTCTGCATAGATTTTCCTCTCTTGTACTGACTAACAAATTCTTCCTACTTTCCCTAATCAGAATTATTATCCTGGAGATAATGTTTGCTTTATCTTGTGAACTCTTCAAACTGGAAAGAAACTCAGTCTTTTAAGCATTAGGTGACTTGCAGTAGCGGTAGTACAATAGTCACTGACAGTCTAAGATATTAGAGAAGGAAGAGAAGGAAGGCAAGTTGAGAGACATAGTATGGTGCCTTGCAGACATTGAGAGTTCATTTCTGCCAGCTTACCTACCACTGCACAGAACCAACCCTCCAGGTATTTGTAATGGAAAAATAAGAAACTACTCTCTCTACAACCATCCACACACAACTGTTTTCTTAATGGCATGCTACGAGCCTCAGTACCTGACAGATGTTTTTAGAAAAGTGAAACCATTGAAAGTAATTTTTATGTATTTAGTTTCTTGATATAATATTTTCAAACACTTTTGAATGAGAGATTTACAAAATGGTACCTAAATCAACACTTCAAATTTTGCGTTTATTCTACATTAAATTAAAAATAATAATAATAAATCTCAGTATGTTCTATTTCCTGACTACCTGAACGTGCAGTAAAGCACATAAATATTAGTTAACCTTTTTCTACTTTTACAGCATTATTTACCTGAGATATTCACAGTATTATCATTAATCATTCAATAGCAAAAGAGAAGTGTGGAACAATTGAAAATGAGTACACAAATGAAACCTTGCATATGTCATATGGCATATTTATGCCTTTTTAATTTTTAAGTGGCATTCAATGTGACGATTAAAGGATATCAGGGTTTTTTTTTAACAGAAAAATAATATTTAATATTAGCCTACGCCAAAATATATAAATAAATAAATAAATGTATTTTTAAATGGGGAAATACATACTGCAATATTTTTGGAAGAATAAGTATTTAAATAGTGTTCAATGTTAAAACTTTTATTTCTCAAAAGGCAGAAAAGGATGCATGCTGGTTTCCACCTTTTCCTGACAAAGATTTGCACTACATTAAGAGCTGGCCATGTTTTCACCTATCTTCTATTTTTTACTATATACTGTCATTTCTGTTGATCAATGCTTTTCAAATTTTAAAGTCAGCCTGTCTAAGGAGACTCAGGGATGTGGCAAACTCAAAAAAGAGGAAAGACAGAAAGTACTTTACTCCTAGATAATTTATAAACAGGATTTAATATAAGAACTTTTTTTTTCTTTTTTTCTTTTTTTGGCAGGGGTATAGAGGGCACACATTCAAAAGCAAGGTCAAAGGTATTTTCAACATATGTGAGAGAGTTTCCAGGGAAATCTAGAAAACCTTGGGATGAAAAAGGGTATGATTTTGGCCAGATGCCACAAAACATGCCGCTACGTTACTTCTTTGGAATTGGAAAGTAGTACATGATTTAATGTGCTCTTGCATCAGATAAAGGAATTAAGTAGTCACTGAGAGACTATGAAGTTTCATATTATCACCATTTTGTTCATCTTCAGACATTAGAAAGGTAAGCACTACATTGCCTAATGTGTAAAGCATACTAAATACCATTACATACAAAGATAAAATTTTTGCAGGGTGGACTGCATCCATCATGTCATTTTTTCATCAATATGTCAATAAGCTCATTGTGGATCATACCACCAATGACAGTGGAAAAGAAATGATATCTATTAACGCTCTTTTGATACTAAAACCATTTCTACTTTGAAAGTATCAGGATTTGGACTTCCTTAGACTTCAGAGTTCCTTTGAACAGCCAGACTCCTCTGTTTCAAATGGATTTTCTTCAATGTTCATTAAAGATAAATGTTCAATTATGAAATTATGACCCAATGAAAGGTCATAATCTGTGAATACAGAATTGGAAAGGGAAGGGACACAACCTGACATCTACACGCCAGACTTTTCCTGGTCCTGTCACTGGCCAGCTGGAAGAACAGGAGGTGGATGATCATTTCCATTGCTCACTTAATTTCATAGCCCATTCTAAAATACACTTCTCTTCCTGTCCCAGGAGGCTCTTCTGCCATCAGGAAGCCAGAAAGGAGGTGAGGAGAAGGCACTTTTGCCTTGGCAGTGCCTGATGCACAGCACAGTTACACCCCATTAAGAATCATTATTTCGTGGTTTTTCTGCCATGGAGATGTTTTTTTCTGGTCTTCTACTCCTCTATGGAGACGTTATCTAGTCCCGCCCTATATGAGGAATGTTCAAAAAGATTAGGCATCCTGGCTGCTTGTATCAACTGTCTTCTACTAAAGAAGAGTAATTTTTTTTAACAAACAACTAACGTCTTTAAAGTTGTCAGTCACATGCCCTTTTTAATTAACACCAAATTAAAAATGCCATCACTAATGTAGACATCTATACATACAGCACATCTATACATACATCTTAATATGTACATCAACTATACATAAATTATACAGAACTCTTATTACTGAATACTTATTTCTACTAAGTGTATGGAACTTTTTTCATCCACTATCAAACAGATATATATCTGAACTACAAAATAAGATTTACCCTTACTTAATACACATCTTTTTTTCATCCATTAGGGACAAAATTATCCCTAATCATAGATTTCTACACTGTTCATCCAGGCCAAGTAGTGTCCAATTCTAATGGAAACACCTGAATTACTACTCACCATAAGCAACCAAATATGTCACTATTTTGTAAATAAACCTGTGAATTAAGTTGTAACATATGATCATTTCAATTAGGCTACTTGTTTTTTTTCCAGATATAATCTCTGTTTCTATATTTTAGTCCTTCTGTCTTTACTGAGTTAAAAAATGGGAAGGGAAGGGAAGGGAAGGGAAGGGAAGGGAAGGGAAGGGAAGGGAAGGGAAGGGAAGGGAAGGGAAGGGAAGGGAAGGGAAGGGAAGGGAAGGGAAGGGAAGGGAAGGGAAGGGAAGGGAAGGGAAGGGAAGGGAAGGGAAGGGAAGGGAAGGGAAGGGAAGGGAAGGGAAGGGAAGGGAAGGGAAGGGAAGGGAAGGGAAGGGAAGGGAAGGGAAGGGAAGGGAAGGGAAGGGAAGGGAAGGGAAGGGAAGGGAAGGGAAGGGAAGGGAAGGGAAGGGAAGGGAAGGGAAGGGAAGGGAAGGGAAGGGAAGGGAAGGGAAGGGAAGGGAAGGGAAGGGAAGGGAAGGGAAGGGAAGGGAAGGGAAGGGAAGGGAAGGGAAGGGAAGGGAAGGGAAGGGAAGGGAAGGGAAGGGAAGGGAAGGGAAGGGAAGGGAAGGGAAGGGAAGGGAAGGGAAGGGAAGGGAAGGGAAGGGAAGGGAAGGAACTTACCTAAACAAAACAAAACAAAACAAACAAATGGAACAAACAAACAAAAAAAAAAAACAGTTTGGACTGTCCATGAAGAGAAATGAAGGAAGTATGATTAAATTTTATGATAATATTTGACTTTTATGCCATTGCATAGAACATGGAAAGGATTATAAGGGAAATCATGGTGACCTATTTGTACTGTGATAGACCCTACATGTCCCTTTTCATGGACACGGCCTCGTAGCCTTGTATTGGCTCTAAAAATGTAAAGCAGAAAGACAACTTCAAACAAAGGTACTTACAATCTAAATTGAACAAGTGCTATGGATAGAGACAGTGTGACATAATTCTGCTTTAGCTGATAAGCACTGATCTTTTTACACACTGTCTAATTATGTGATATCAATGTATGTTTCAAGAGGGATCTAAAAACGAGACCAAATGTTGCTTTTTAAACTGATAATGGAAGTACAAGTATTTTATTGATATTTTAACACCTTAGAGAATTCTTCTTTTCCCCATTATAGAATCATAGAATGGTTTGGGTTGGAAGAGACCTTAAATATCACCCAAATCCAACCCCCCTTCCATGGGGAGGGACACCTACCACTAGACCAGGTTGCTCAAAGCCCCATTCAACCTTGATGTTAGCTACTGACACTTCTGGTCTTAATTAGTTCTTGTTTCTTAGCTTCCTTCTTTGTCTTTCATAAAAATACAGAATGGTTAAGGTTGGAAGGGAACTCTGAAGGTCATCTGGTTCAACCCCTTTGTTCAGGCTGGGTAACATACAGCAGGTTGCCCAGGACCATGTCCAGATGGCTTTTGAATATTTCCAAGGATAGAACCTCTCTGGAAAACCTGTGCCAATGATCACTTACCTACATAGTTGTTTTTTGTTTTTTGTTTGTTTGTTTGTTTTTTAAAAGTGTTTCCTGATGTTCATACAGAGCCTCCTGTGTTTCAGTGCGTTTTCATTGCCCCTGGTCCTGCCACTGGGCACCACTGAGGTACTAATCTGAAACTTAAATCATCATATGGGTTTACCTCCACAGAAATACCAATTTGCAATAAAAATATTAGCATATCACAATAGTCTGTGTATATTACAAAGCAACTCCTTGTTCCTTGAACTGATCTACAAAAGACTACCCTTCCATTTTCTACTTATCTCATCAGTGACTGTGCTAGTCTTTTTAAATTAGTTTCCAAAAACATACAAACATAGCTTCAGTACTAAGACCACTCTAAGGATGGACTAGAAATGTAGACATACATGAAAGTCATAGAAGATACTGAACTTGTGAGGGGAGAGGGATTTATCTTTGTCACACATTCTCAGTGCAATCCTTCCAATTACTGTGCTGTGGCTTTCAAATTATTACTGCACATGTTTTTTCCTGGAGACCATAGAAATTAAGAGTATGTTCTGTGTTGGAAAGGGAACAACTGGTGAGAACTCTGAGCTAGAGCCAAACAAAGTACTAATGACAATAAGTACAGCAGAGTTATATCAATGTGGAGCTAATTATCTCTGCTGGGACACCCAGCTAATCAGCACAACTGTTAACCCATGCTACTGCACTTGTACAACTTTTCCAATTAAGCTACTGTGCCTATTCAGGTCCACACTGATCCATGTAGCTCGCTTGGATCTCGGCAGGAGGACCACAGAGCATTGTGCTGGGCTGCAAAGGCATGCCTTGGAGTTCCTTGTGGAAATCAAGGGAAATGCTTTAATGCCACAAATGCCAAAATTTATTTTTGAATGTAACAAGTTTTTCACAACACATTGTGGTAGTGCTGATGCTCTGAGTTTCCTGTTTCAGTCAGCTTGGATTATATCTTTATTAGCAAAAGGTCTAGGTTTCTGTTCGTGATGCAGCATACTCTGACTGAGTACTTAAGCTACAGGAATCAGCTTTTCCAATTCCAAAGAAAATTTCTTTCATTTCCACCTGTCCATATGCCTGAGTTTAAAAATACTAGGCTGAAGTTTCATTAGTACAATTTGCTTGAAATTTGGAAAAATTGCACCACAGATTGTGGCTTTATTAGTCTATGTAGACGGTTTGATTTTATGAAAACAAACAAATGGTTGGGCAGTGGTAGTTGGAATCAAAGCAAATAATCTATGCCCTTTAGATCTCTGATATTCGTGTTTTGACACTGCCACAAAATATATGCAAAAATAGGCCAAGCATATATCCCCATGTACAAAATAAAACACTAAATACTATTAAGGTCTAGATTAGAAGTCCTGTCCTTGAAATAGAAGCAACCATGACAAATCTAAGGACTATAATTATTACACCAGCTGCTTGCTGCTTCTTTCACTCTGGCTTCGTTTTTCATTGCAAATATATACCTGGGCACATTGTCTTCCCTGTTTGTTTGTACTAATTATTGTCATTCTGCCACTTTTCAATGTTTAAGTAATCCATATGTTTGAATTCAATCTCTTTTCCATATGTTATTTCCATTCAGCTGAATCATGCAGAAGAGGAAAGACAATCATTCAAGGAGTATAATTTATTTGTAAGTAAAATACTGAATCTGAGTTACCATTTTTATTTTTACCTAAGATATATGTCTTGGAGCATCTATTAAAGCAACAATAGAAAGCCATAAGATTGAGCTGTTTTCAGAGAGGGTATATGAAAATGTAATATGCACTAGGTTTGCTATTTGTAGTGACTACAGTGATTTATGTAAGTATTATTTAAGGAAGGTAATGCCAGAAGATGAGGCAGATATGTTTTGTGATAATCAATTATATAAACATATTCACATTAAAGGAAATGCTGTCTGGCTTCATGTTACGTTAAATGAGTTGTTTAGGAGATTCTGGTTTTTCACTCCTACCAGTTTACAACACCAATACTTTTAATCTCTCATACATTTCAGGTATTCACAACATTTACAGGTGATATTAAAAAAAAAAAAAAAAAGGAAATAAATGTCTGACATAGCATTTTCTGAAGTTCTTTCTTTTCCCAAATAATTTTAAAACAATAACTCTATGAACAAGATGGCACCCATATTTTTAGGCCAATTGACCTAATAATTTTCAAATAAAATATTTTAAAATATCTCAGATACATACCAAGCCACTAAACATGAACTCAGAAATAAAAGAAACGTATTTACATCAGAAAGTCCTTTGAAAACATTTTCAAAGTCCTTTTATGTTAAGTACAAACTACTTCTCTTATACTTATCATTACATTTACTGCTGTTACTCATTATCCTTTCAACAGCAATCATATCAATCTGAGAAACTTTAGTCTTTCAGTCAGATGGCTTTTTCTGTTTCTATTATGCTTTCTGGCAGTGTTGTAACCCAGTGCATTATTTCTCATAGGCTACTACATGCTTCACCATCCTGATCCCAGCAATATGTTGCTTTCAAACTGAAAGAACTTATGGAAACTCATGGAAACTAAACCAGCTGTTAGGAGCTTATTCTGTTTGTTTCATTTACTTCAAATTAGTTTTACTTTTAAAAGATCTTAGGTTCACTTCCCTTCTCCATTAATTATTTCCTAATAAGCAATGAGCTGGCTCTTTCTACCTAAATTTAATGGAACAGGTAGGAGCCATAAGATATTGCATATTATTGCTTAATTGTCTGACTGATTAACTGCTCATTATTTGCCTAAATGTTAATTTTCTGTATTTCACATTAACTGCATGATTGCTAAACTGCTATATTGCTTATACTTTTCTCATCTACTGTTCTTTCTTTGGAATCTATGCATTTCTACCTCAACAGCGAAATTTCTGTTGCCTTCTTTGTTCCTCCCACATCAACAGCTATCCTTAGTTTTGCTACTTTGCTCTTCCTTTTGTTCCTCTCTAACCATTGCTTCCTCTTTTCTTATCCTTTTTCTATTCAATAGAATTTGCAATTACAGTTCCTTCTATACTGTTTTTCTTTCCCCTACATTTTGCTCTCTACTGTGTTGACTGATAGGCCTGAAATACACTGCCCTAGGCAACAAAGCTTGTATTACACTGATATGTTTTAAAGCCTATTTTAAGAGACCTCAGGTGGTATCAAATAATCTAATGCAAGCTGCATAGTATATTACAAAAATAGGGCAAGGGATCTTTAGGGCTAAAGCTAAAGTCACAGTTAGCATGACAAGAAACTGGGAAAATTGGGCCATGAGGTTAGTAGCAGCCCATCCAAGCTGTTCTGTGATAATGTTTTCTGTTCTTTGATCTAGATATCAAAGTAAAGACAGTTAGAGCTGAGTACTGACTTCAACGGGTGCAGGCAACCTGTTGTATTTTACACCTTTCAGACAAATTCTGCCAACTTCAAACAGCCAACGAAGTAAAATAAAATAATTATATAGTTCTAGAAGGTGAGCAGGCAATCTCTGAAATAGTTTATGCATACAAAATTGTCTATAGTGTCAGAAACCGCCCACAAAACAGTTAAACTGGTATCCTAGGAACAGAAAAAGTTCAGGTCGAGCAAGCATTGAATTCCATGCATATTACATCTCTCAGATTAATATGCCTGCTACCTTTCTTGTTGTAGATGTTAAGCATATGACAAATCTCATCACATCTCTCCTTTATATAGGCAAATAGGCAAACATAAGACTGCTACAATCCTGTTCTAAGATTTTTTTATACTAAATTCTTTTTAGGAAAATCATTATATTTCAAAAGTCCAAAGTACATTTTCAACTGTGTTGAAAAATGGTATCAAGTTACATTGGTGGAATATAGCCACTCCATTTGTTGCTGTTGTTGTTTGTTTATAAATTCCATTAACCATCATTTCATGTCCCAAATCTCTTATTACATAAATGGATATCTGACAGCCAACCTAGGTAGCTTATGAAATCTCTTTATTCCTTTAACTCTACTGAGCACACACAAAATCTCATCAGTACAAAATACTTGTTTACTGTCTTGAACTAATCAAACATTCTAAATCATCCTTCTGTGGAATAGGTGTGCTAGTTGCAGACATGGCTTTATGAGAAAAAAAAAAAAAAAAGAGAGATGCAAAACTTCTACTGTTCACACATATCTGGCCCATTATCAACAAGGAAAATTTAATTCTTCTCCAGGAAATACTCATTTTGTTCTAGTCTGTGTACCTGAACTTGTATGAATTGACAGAGACAGACCTTGCTGAGTACTGCAGTATACCACTAAGAATTTTATTTGCGGAGAGAGAGATTTTATCAGTCTGATAATACTATTGAATTCAAAACCACAAACAATTTTATTCTGTAACAAATTGAACATTGTGCAGATCTAAAATAGTTCTGTTTGAAAAGCCTAATCACTTTTTACTGCTTACAATAATAAAATGAAGTAGTACTCATACGACTTGGATGTTCATGCAACAGAAAGAAGAGTTTATCAGCATCTTGACCACCAGATTCAAGAGGAAGGTTTTTGTCTGTATGCTTAACATATTCTTTTAAAATTTCTTTCACAAAGAATTATGTGGATGATACTGCCTGTGGCTGCAGATACTCCCTCCTATTGCATCCTCTACATTGCCATGGAATCTTAATTCCCACCATGATCTACTATGCTAGATATACCCTCCCAGACACCATCATGCCCAGGCTGCCATGTCAATCAGGCATATGCCAGCAGATGCTCCCTCCATCCCAGAGGAAAGCTCTGAAGTACACACCTGTAGCCATGGCTGGAGCCAAAGCCTCACAGCAAGGGCAGAGGGCACCTGTGTCAGGCAGTGGTGGCACCATTCCTTCCCCAGCTTCCCAACACTGTATGGCTGGGACCAGACCTTCAGCCAGCTGGGAGTAACAGGGTCTGAGAGGTCCCACATTTGTCCAGACTGATGGAACATGACATTACTGGGGCAGCCTCTGGGCTTTTCACAGTGCTGCAGGACACAAGCAACACTGACTGTGAATGTGGAAAAGCAGAACAAAATGCCAAGTCAAGATAACACACATGTGATAACAGCAAGGAAATCCTCAAAGGGAATTCCCAAAATGACCACACAAACCAGAAGACTTGTCTGATGGACCCATGAATTGTAAAAAATTTTGAGGAAAGATCCACACAGAGGGTGGGTGGGTTGGGACCACACAGCTACCTGTAAGGCTCTTGCAGTCTGCAGGCAGGTGCCATACACCTTTCTTTTTCCTTGATTCAATGCTGTTTCATGTAAGGTTTTCAAAATCTCCAGCAAGACACTGAGGAGGGAAAAGACCAACGTATGTTTTGGGTTGCCTCCCAAACCAGGTCCTGCTCTAGACCACAGCCCTTTTTATACTGTCCCATCCATGTCACAGACCCCACTGTGATGTGGCCACTACTGATTTGCTGTCTGTTGTGACATGGCCACCATAGTTCTCAGTACAAGGAGCTGATGTAGTGAGCAGACCACAGCTCCATCGGGAAACAGGACTGTGGCTCCTGGCACTTGCTCGAATGCACTGTGCTGGACAATCTCCTCAACCCAGGCCTGTTGGGAGATGCCTACACATAGCACCAGTAATTGCTCCAGTCTGCGTGGGGGTACCTCTCACTTGGGGTCTGCCATCACCTCACATCCTCTTACCACCTTCCACTGCTCCTGCTCCTGCCTCCCTTTGGTCCCCTCCTTGCTGGCTTTCTCCTAGGCTGCAAGGATGTGCAGAATCATATGGAAGACATTTCAACTGTATTCAATTTACATTCATTTAAACCACAGTATCTAGAACTGGATGCCATGCCAGGGCTGCTGTGGAAGACAACAACCTTAGCCAATATAAAGGCCTGAAGAGGTTGGTTTTTTAGTGACTTAATCTGTCTTTCAGGGCTTGTATTCTTAAACTTTTGTCAGTATATTTTCCCAATTTTGTTCTAACAGTTCTGAAATTGCTTTCTAAATAAACTTAATGGCCTGAACATAAAGTATTTGAACAGTTTCTTTTTTTTTTTTTCCTAATGTGAAGTAATTTTTATTTAGCTGTTACTAACAGAATATAAGATTGATGACACAAACCTTTTGTGTCATCTTTTTTTGTTTGTTGTTTGCTGGTTGATTGGTTTACATTGTGTTTCAGTGTTTAGCTCTGGAAGAAATACGTTCTGCAGTGGAATTGTGATGAAAATAAGTTTCTTCTTACCATGGTGAACTTACTCAAAATGTCTGCCTGATTCTTGTACGGTTCAATTTTTCTTCAGCCACCCTGACTTCCTCATAACAGAGACTTCTAGAACTGGACTTCATATTAACTATGGGACATTGATCATTTTGCTGCTAATCTCAGGAGAGAGTCACCACTGTTCTCAACCATGACAATGCAAAAAAAAAAAAAAAAAAAGCGCTTTAAAAGTTAAATAATGACTTTTTATCATTATTCTATGGATTTTTTTTTCTGTCTTGTCCTAGCAAAGCCGAGTGTTTCTTCTTCCTTTCAAACTTTTTCAAATTCACCTTGGATAAAAATGGATAATGTAATGAATAATGGAGAATGAGAAAGTGGGAATAATAAAAGGTAGCTGTCATTTTTTCACAAATCAAACTGTCTACAACATATAAGAAAATAGAAGGCCAGTGTTGTGGTTTAACCTGGCAGGCAGCTAAACACTACACAGCTGTTCACTCACTCCCACCTAGTGTGATGGGGGAGAGAATCAGAGAAAGGTAAAATGTGTGGGTTGAGTTAAAAACAATTTAATAGGATAAAAAAGGAAGGGAAAATGATAATAAAAAAATAACAACAAAAACAATAATAATAATATACAAGAGACACACAATGCAACTGCTCACCACCCACTGACCAATACCCAGGTCATCCCCAAGCAGCAGCCATCCCCCTAGCCAGCTTCCCAAGTTTTATTGTTCCACATGACATTACATGGTATGCAATATCCTTTTGGTCAGTTTGGGTCAGCTGTTCTGGTTCTGTCCAACCCCAATTACTTGTGCACCCCAGCCTCCTCACTGGCAAGGAAGCATGAGAAGTTGAAAAGCCCTTGACTTTGTTTAAGCACTGCTCAAAAACAACTAAGCATCAGTGTGTTATCAACATTGTTTTTCTCTTAAATACAAAACACAGCATCTTACCAGCCACTATGAAGAAAATTGACCCTATTTCAGGCAAAAATAGGACACCCAGGAATCTTCTACAGCTGTGGAAAATTGTAACATTCATATTGATATGAATGGAGAAGGGCTATAAAACTGAAGTGTTGGTGACATTTGTAGCAGTGGGTCACCAAAATCCTAGTGCATATCTACCTGCAGACTTTCAGGACTTTGAAATAGAGACACTGACTAAATGTTGGTGACTCACAGGGGTGAGATAGGCTAGAGAGATATGTTATTCCCTGAATGGTACAATGAGATACAGCCAGAAACAGCACACTCCTATGCAGAACTCAGAAATATTGGGAGGAGCTTGAAAATTGATGCCTCCCCTGTCCTCCATGCTATTGCAAGCAGCCCTGGCTGGACTGCCTGAATATAAGGTCATCTTTGTGCCTGACTGCTCAGCAGACTGCCTACTTGCATCTGGGCACTGGTAGGTATTGAGACTGAGAGTTTGAGAGACTGAAATCAGTTGTGCTACAGGCTGGGAGATGAGTGGCTGTAAAGCTTCCTGGCAGAGAATGACCTGGGAGTATTGGTTGATAGTCGGCTGAATATGAGCCAGCAGTGTGCCCAGGTGGCCAAGAAGGCCAACAGCATCCTGGCTTGTATAAGAAGCAGTGTGGCCAGCAGGTCTAGGGAAGTGATTGTCCCCCTGTACTCGGCTCTGGTGAGGCCGCACCTCGAGTACTGTGTTCAGTTTTGGGCCCCTTGCTACAAGAAGGACGTCGAGGTGCTCGAGAGAGTCCAGAGAAGGGTGACAATGCTGGTGAGGGGTCTGGAGAACAAGTCTTATGAGGAGCGGCTGAGGGAACTGGGATTGTTCAGCCTGGAGAAGAGGAGGCTCAGGGGCGACCTTATTGCTCTCTACAGGTACCTTAAAGGAGGCTGTAGAGAGGTGGGGGTTGGTCTATTCTCCCACGTGCCTGGTGACAGGACGAGGGGGAATGGGCTAAAGTTGTGCCAGGGGAGGTTTAGGTTGGATATTAGGAAAAAATTCTTTACCGAAAGGGGTGTTAGGAATTGGAATGGGCTGCCCAGGGAAGTGGTTGAGTCACCATCCCTGGAGATCTTTAAGAGACGTTTAGATGTAGAGCTTAGTGATATGGTTTAGTGGAGGACTTGTTAGTGTTAGGTCAGAGGCTGGACTGGGTGATCTTGGAGGTCTCTTCCAACCTAAATGATTCTGTGAGTCTGTGTTTTAAATTTATCTTTCCATCCCATGAGGTATTGCACTGAGCTACTGAAACATTATTACGCACAGGGCAACTGAGCAATTATTATGTTTTCATGAAAGATACATAAAGTGTATCTTTTGGATGTATCTGGGCATATGAATACTGTGATAAGCAGTTCAACATTCATTCATGCAATTATAGGTCATGAGATGAAATTATTCATTTGTTAAATAAAGGGTCTCGTTTCTATTGCTAAAGTACAAAAGAAAATCAGCATTTCTAGGACTGGGTTGATGCTTTCATTCTTCAAAGAAACCAAATTAAAAATATATATTCATATTATCAGTACTGTGACTAAATCAGAAACAAAATCAGTAGTCTCTGGGCTACTGTTTCATTTGCACACCCTACTAGATGCATAGGTTGCAGGAGCAGTATGTCTCTTGATCTTTGGAATAATCATGGCTCACAGCATTTCCTTTTCTTTCCCCATTGTTCCCACCACCCAGCTCCAAAGGGAAAAGCTGCCTTCTGTCTGTTTATGTGTACATGTGTGTGACAGGGGATGTGCACTGTCCAGAGCTTTTGTGATTCTGAGTCTACAGGGTCCTTGACGTTACACAGTGTTTGATGCTGTTCACCAAGAGCCACTGGAGAAACCTGGTGGTAAGACATTCAGGCAGCTTCAGCTTCACAATGGTCGTGAATGCATTTAGGGACTGTTCTGTCACAAACAAATTGCCAAGATGGAAGACCTCTGAAGAACAAAAGAGCTAATGCTCAGGTCCTACTGAGATCTCACCTCATTTGTTATGAGGCTGGTGCATATCTCTGAGTATTTTGAGGTAATTTATGAAAAGTGTGTCTCCAGCTGAGTCAGGAGCAGGCACATGATAGATGTCAGAAATCAACCAGCTCAAGAACACAGTAAAAGAGCAGTAAGGCAATACATAGTCTTGTCAAGGCCAGAATAGAGTACCTAGGCTTTCTGCACATGGAAAATTCTCAGGAATTGTGTTAAAGCATGCAACTAAGTTAATAAAATTTGAACTTATGTTGTATTTGAAAGTTGTTAGAGTCAATGGAGAATATATATAGGTATATATGTAGGTTTACAGTAAAAATCACTGTTCCATAGGTCTTGAGAATGTCTGTAACACAAGGACTTTTTAGATACCCATGAGGATATATTTCTTTAAAATATCTTGGAATGCCAAGCTGTCCATAATTTAGGAAATGGATTGTGGAGAGAGACATGATTTCAGACACCTCCAGTGCTTACAGTTGACTTCAGGATAACATGAAGAGATGAGACTGCTCCCAGAAGCATGGTCTCCTATGGACTGGAACAGGAGGATTAAAAAAATAATAATAATGAAAAAAAAAATAATTAAAAGAATCATAGTAATTAAGGTTTTTACATTCCACCTTGCTAAACTCCTATTTAAATATAGAAAAGAGAGATTTTGAAAAGCAACCTCTGCCAGGTTTAGGACACCAGATGCCACACTGGAAAACTGCCTGGTTGTTCTCTGGAATTTGTAGCCAATGAAAGGGAAGGCCATGGCACCAAGTGAATGAGGACAGAATTACAGAGAATTTGTGGGTACATTATTGAATTACAGTATAAATACAGTTTGTGGAAATTGGATTTCCCTAAACCTGCTGTACTTGAATTTGTAACTTTAATATTTTTCCAGTATTTTTAATAAAAAGTGTTCCCGCAAAATATGAATCAAAACAGTTTTATGATAGAAAATACTGGTTTAGAAAATATTTTCTGGTGGATTTGCTGAACAAATATATTCCACATAAGATTTCTCAAAAATTAAGAACAATTTCAGAAAACAAATCAAAAAGAAAAACCACCACCACCACCAAAATATATAGATTCTAAACAAGTGTTTACATTTTTTTTTCAGTTGCTATTTTATATTGTCTTGTGATATTAGTAATGGTACATAATCTGAGAGGTGAGAGATTTGCATTATAAACACATGAAATAAGTATGTTTATATATATACATACATATATGTATATATACATATGTATATGTATGTGTGTATGTATATATACATATATGTATGTATATGTATATATGTATATATACATACACATATATATATACAGTATATATATATACACTGACCAAAATGTTGTAGAAATTAGCTGTTCTGGTCACATGTGGGATAGCCAAAGGGAAATTCTGACATTGGCTCCATGTTCAACAGGATGGAGAGGAGTCTTTAAGGAAAACATCTAGGAAATTTTTAAAGGGCAGAGGAGGGAGACTGTCAGCAGCCCAGATCTCTTCTGCAGTGAAGAAACTAGAAATGCAGGAATGCTTAGTATTTGGAGATTTTCACTTTCAGTTAGTAAAGATAAGTTATTCTAAAAAAAAACAATGAAGTAAGTTCATATTTGTTCTGATATTCCACAAAGTTGTTTTTCAAATGGATTTTCTTACAGGACCACTAACATCAGATGAGTCAATTTATTCAGTAACCGTCTGTTTTTGTTGTTGTTGTTGTTTTGGTTTGGTTTGGTTTGGTTTTTGTTTGTTTGTTGTTGTTGTTGTTGTTATTTGTTTTTGTTTGTTTTTTCTAAATGTCGAAGTTCTATATTTTTCATAGCACAAAAAAACTCACCATATGACTTTGTACTTTCTATTGTGTGTATTGGCATAAATGCAAGTAGGAGAAACACATGCCTATTTACTTACCATGCATCCTAGCTACAGGATCTCAGAAACTGGAAAGTAAATTTGTTAAATTACCTTGACTTCTGTAGTTTCTGGTAATAAAATACTCAGTTTATCAATGTTAAGTAGGTTCATATGACAATTGAGAAAAAAGGTGCTATGATGCAGGAATTCAAAATTTGGATAAACTTCTCGTAAACTGATTTATGGTGCAGCTTTTGTGTTACTGTAAGGGGCCAGTTAAGACATTGATATTCCTACATTTCTAAATAGAATTGCATATATACTTAAAAAAAAAAAAAAAAAGCACTTTAGTGTGCTGAAGATACGTAGCATTTTGTTGGAGGTAGAAGTAGAATCTTTGGCTTAGTGGGAAAGTGGGGGTTAATAAGGAACTAAAAATTCGTTAATAACATTTTCACACAAAGAAAAGCTTATAGCAGTGATGTTTTTTAGATAACATTAGCATGCAACTGACTTATTAAATAGTTATAGCCAGTAAAATATGTAACTTACAAGCTTTTACTTGTTAAAAGGTGTCATTCACCTTTAAAAATCCAGTATTACAGTATAAACGTAATGATCAAAAAAGTCCACAACTGTGATAACAACTATGGAGTGACTGAATTATTTCATGCCACATACAAAACACTCAATCTTGTAAACTGTGGCTGAAGATGTAAACAGCATTAAAGAATCACCTCACAGCTACTAAAAGTTCACCTCCTTAGAAAGAGAACAAAGGTAAGTAACAACATCACTGTTTGTTAGGGTCACCAATACAAATCCAGAAGTCAGAACTAACTATCAGTCCTATTGGTCTTATTCTCACATAAATACCACATGAGTAATTGTAGAAATGAAAGAACGTTTCTCTTGTAAAATAGGATAAAAAACAGAATATATCTTCTGAGGAATAAGCAAAGTAGTTGGGTTGGTGGGGGAATCAAGGCCCCTCAAAGGTATTCAAAAAGGAAAAAAGAAGAATTGTTGAAACAGATTCGTTTGGCACGGCTGCAGCATTAAAAAACAAAAAACAAACAAAAAAAACCCTCTCATCTACGCTAAATCAAATAGAGTTATTAAGCAAAAAAGTGTAGAAGCTAACAGCACACTGTTCAGATAGCTGAACATAGCTATCAGCATAGTTTGCCTCTTTCTCATTAATCTTTAAATGCATTCACTGCATCACATAGTTGTTCCATTTTTGGAAGGCATGTTCATCTCAGGCCATGGAAAAATGATAGAAAAGACATTATAATTTTTATCTTCATCTCCACTGAAATTAATCAATATAGGGTCTACTAAATATTTAAATTATTACTGGTGAATGATTTTTGTGTTAATATGCATTTGATTAATTTGTTTTACCTACTCATCTTTACAAGTGAGTTGTGATTAGTACGTATGAATCAATCATTTTTGAATAAGCACTTTGAATACACTGAGTGGATGCAGTAAGTTGTGAACAACACTGCTTGTGGGGGCATCTTTTTGTAATGGATTTTAAAGGTAAGTTTCGTAATTAGTTTTCATACCATTATTTTTTTTTGTCATCCAGCCTTCTGTCTCTCCCCGATTTTCTTACAAATTGTCTGATAAAATGCATATTTATTTTGTAACAGTATTCAGAATGATGATATATACTGTTTTGTGCAGGATGACATATTTCACAATAATACTTTTAATTAACAACTCTAGTTCTTCAGAGAGGAAAAAAAGGGGGTAGAAAAAAAAAAAAAAAAGAAAAAAAGATTAGCATGCCATGGATATCATGTACATTTTGTTTAGCCAGGATCTTTTGGTAGGAAAGAGAAATGCAATTGGATTGTTAAGTGCACTGTACACACTTCAGGCTACACAGAATATTGATAAAACTTTCACAGAAAGTATAGAGTCACTGTAAAATGCTTTGTGTTACTTCACTTCTTAATAGACTCTCTGGCCTTCATGGCACCTCTGCTGTGAGGAAAGACCGAGAGAGATGGGACTGTTCAGCCTGGAGAAGTGAAGGCTTGAGGGGATCTCAGCAATGTGGATAAATATCTGAAGGGAGGCTATAAAGACAGAGCATGGCTCTCTTCAGTGGTGCCCAGTGGCAGGAGCACAAACTGAAACAGAAACACATCTGAACATAAGAAGAAACTTTTTTACTGGGAGGGTGAGTGCGCTCAAGCACAGGCTGCCCAGACAGGCTGTGGAGTCTTCACCCTTGGAAATATCCAAAGGCCACCTGGAAACTTCTAGACAACCTGCTGTGTAGCTCCTTGGTAGAGCAGGGAGTTGAACCAGATGACCTTCAGAGATCAACCTCAACCATTCTGTGATTCTGTGAGCAAGAAATTCAGAGAAATGTGCTTAGGGTTTTTGTAGCAGCTGGCATAAAAGTCCAGGCATATGTGATATATAGAGTTTGAAGAGTTTAGTTCAGGCTAGATTTAGTGTTTTTTGTTTGTTTGTTTGTTTGTTTTTCACACAGCAAACATCTCACCAGGCATGTGGCTTGCAGCTGCATGAAGGACCAGGCATTGTTTCAGACCTTTAAGTTTCTTACAGGCTGCAGAACATTTGATGTGCATTGAAGGAGTTTCTTGTTTAATTTCCTCCAGAAGGAAATCATCTGGCACACACCAGCGTGACTATAGTGTGAAGCAAAATAATGTGCATTAAGTAATCAGAGAATTTACTTAAAAACTGACGTACTGCTGTTAAAAATAATAATTGAAAAAAATAATTGAAAAAAAAAAAAAAAGGTAATATAGACAGCCAATGAGCATCCCTCAGAAAGCATAGAACATCAAACATATAGTGGAAAGGAATGTTTATTTTATATTTTCCTCTATGTACAAGATTGCCTTTATTGAAAAGGAGTTTGCAGACCAAAAATAAATGAACAATGAATTTCTTGCCTAATCAATTATTTCTCATTCCTCTGCACCATTGCTCCACAATCAAAACAAAAACACAATCAAAACAAAATATATTTTTTTTTATGTGTTTCCCTTGTGTTTCTTTACAAAATTCACCTCACTTTTCTAAGTATGTTGCTGTGGTGAAAAAGCAGAACTTCCTAATATTGATACAATTCTAATAGTTTTTTTATTATTATTATTATTATTATTATTATTATTATTATTATTATTATTTATTTCGTGTAGTAACTCATAGAATATCCTGAGTTGGAAGGAAACTGCAATGATCATTGAATCCAGCTCCTGGTCCACACACAAAAAAAATCAGACCCTATGTCTGAGAACATTGTCCAAACACTTCTGGAAATCCAGCAGGCTTGTTGCCTGGGGAGCCTGTTCCAGTGACAAACCACTCCCTTGGTGGAGAACCTTTCCCTGATTTCCAGCCTGACCCTCCCCTGTCTCAGGCCCATGCCATTCTCTCGGGTCCTGTTGCTGTCCCCAGAGAGCAGAGCTCAGCTCCTGCCCTTTCGCTCCCCTTCGCTGCAGAGGAAGCTGCAGGCTGCCAGGAGGTCTCCCCTCAGTCTCCTTTTCTCTGGCTGAACAAACCAAATGACTTCAGCCACTTCTCATATGTCTGTCTTCCCCTCTAGATCCTTCACTATCTCCTGTGCAGCAGAAAAGAAAAATATCCTTGAGTCAGCTGTACCAAAACACATTTTCTCCCTTTCTTCCTAAAGGCTGTTCTTAGTATAAAGATTTATTATTATTTTTTTTTAATACGAGATTAAATCACACAGCTCTACCAAATCTATGGTATCTACCAAATCTTTATATTGTAGACCAAGTATAGATTTACCAAAGGCAGTTCTAGTGGCTAAACACCATATTTACAAACCTTTTATCTTAAGTCACAAAATGCATTAAAGGAGTATGCAATACAAGGATGTGTGATTCTACATTCTTACGCATTGCATTTGTACTCAGCTTCACATAGAAAGGACCTCAGTCTTGTCTTCAGTGTCTCTGCTAAGAAATTGCTGGAGAACTAGAAAGTGGCTATGAAACTAATTCTGTCTTTAATATTTGCTTTCTCCTGTGCTTTTTGAACAATTTTACTGAGTTCCATCATATTTATTTGCTTGTAATCTCACTGAAATTAGTCAAATGATTGGTTCCAAATCTACACTATGTGCTTAAAGAAAAAACAACTTCAAAATTAATCTATTGCACTGTAAGGGTTCAAGCTATGATGAAAGTGAAAACAAACAAACAAACAAAAACCCCTATAATTAATTTTTAAAAGACTGTAAAATACCTATTTTTTTTTCTTGCTAGTACATAGTGGAATGTGTTTCTACTATTTCAGGTGCAACATAGGTGTATGGACATCTGATTAAAAAAAACAACCTGCTACACCTTGCAAAAAATGTTGTCATAAGATGTAAATTGGATTATTTATTCGTGAAATTAGGCCCATATATAAAAGTAATAAAGATTCCTTCTCAGGGAGCTGAGCATAAGATAATTATATCAGTAGCACATGAGAAAAAGCTGTATATATTCTTCATCCAACAGAGTTCCTATTCCACCACCACAAAGGAATTATTCTTTTAAGAGATTCAAAGTCACAGCTTTTCCTACTTCTCTCTCAGAAGCAATTTTTTAATACTTTCCAGAGGAATAGTTGCCTCTGAAATCTCACACTGGAATAGCCAAAAGAACATATCCATGCTCCAAAGTCTGACACGAAAGACAGTGAAAGCCTTGAATGACTTCTTTATTTCTAATTAAAACAGACAGATCTCTGAGTCCTACAAAATTCCAAATAATGTCAGAACACACTGTATTGACAGCCAGCCAGCCAAAAGGACCAAAGATTTAGCAGTCTTTCAGGAAATATAGATACAGCTTTATTTTGGAATAAATCCTCATAAAGAGTGAAGAAGTGGCTTCAGTTTTGCTACACACTCTGCAACAGTTGTTGTAACTTTGCTACCCAAATAATTCTGTTGCCATATGAATGACTGTGTAATGCATGTTGGTATGCTGATGACATTTACCAACAGCTCAGCTATTATCTTTATTTCAATAGAACTGTATTTTATTGACATGCAAATGAGCAGCCTAGGAACATCTATTATTCGGATCAAACACAAGAACTGCATTCTACTGTAAAATATGCAGATTAAAAAATAATACATAATTCCGGTACATATAATTTCAATGGCAATATTTCATTACAATATATATATATATATATATATTTCAAATCTGGAGAGTTATTCACACTGGGACAGCAACTGTTGTGATGGAATATAAAAATTCAGATTTAGAATATGAACTAAACAGCTTTGGCATGAGTTCTGATAAAAGAGTATTCGAGTACAAGAAGTAAATCATTCCAGTATTTGAATTACATGTGAAAAATGTTTAATCTACCATTCTTTCCTCTTCAGCATCTTGTTCTTCTCAGTTATAACATTAATGAAGATGCCTTATTATATTGACAGATAACAAAAAGCATAAATAACATCTTCTCCCAGTGCTTAATGATATATTTGCTTTAAAAAATCAGTGGTACAGCAAAACCCTATGATGATGATAGTCCATCATTCTTCAGTTCAGAGTTCCTCACTGTTTTCACAACTGATATTATCTTTAACAGATCACTCTATTTTAACTAAGTTTCTTTCCTCCCCAAAGTGAAAATATTATTTCAATCATACCTCTGTATGATTTTAACACAAAATGGGTCTTTAAAATGATATGCATATTTAATACAGATATTTAGGAGGGAATTTTTCAGAACATTTAAATAAATGTGAGTGCCACAAGATTGCTATCTCTGTAAATGTTTCACCAAAACACAAAAAAATCTTGATTTACAGCACACCCCCACAGCAAGCACTTTATGCTTATATAATATATATATAAATATAATATATAAATATATAATATATATATATAATAATATATATTATAAATATATAAAAATATTTTAAGCTAAAATAACTTCTGAGATCTGAGGCCTCCAAACTTGAATTCTGATGTAACTCCGTGGTTGTTTACTCTGTGCATTAGGCAAATGAATCTCTCTGGCTGCTGTGTAGAGTTTTATTTAACTTAAATTAAAAGGAAGAGATTAAAGCTTGTTTTCACAATCAGACTGATTTGTAATTAAGTTTAAAAAAAAAAAGTTATGTATACAGTATTGATGACACTCTGTAGAAAAAATAGAATTATTAAAAATGATTCCCTATAACAAGAAAATATCTATAAAATCTGCTTTGGTTAAGTCTGACAGGAGAGGATAGGGATACATCAGAATTATCCAATGATTTATATTGCCTGCCACTGAAACAGAAATAAAACAATATCATAAAGTATTATATGATAAGATACCAAAAAATAAGTCAAGTGTATTTTAACTATTCCCTCTGAAGTGTCTTGCAAATGGTATTTTAATAGGTTCCATTCATGCAGCACTTGGCTTTTTTCATAGCTATCGTGAAGTATCAGGTACAAACACATTTCTTCTTAAGACCATGCTGTGATCCAGAAATGTTTGAAATATATTGTAAACCTGTAAACACTACTTAACTTCCTCCATTGTAAATGTATACCAAGACATCACCTACAATATGTTTCAAACTATAAAACATTAATCCAATGAAGCAAAAAATGTAACATGAACAAACTATAAACAAACATCCAAGTGTACTTGAAACTCAGAAATACATATAAAATATTTACAAACAAGAGTGTATTGATTACTGTAGACATAAAACTGTAGTATTAACCATTAAGACAGATCATGCCTTCATATCTATAACAAACTCTGAATTACACAAAATGCAAAATGTTATATAAAACTTATAGTTTCACTGCTGCAAACAGAAGTTTTTGGAGTTTTCTGAAGCTGTCTCTCCACATCATTTTGCTTTCCATAGGTCTCCTTCAACTTTTTTTGACAGAAAAAAATATATGAAATGAGTGAAAATCTTTGTTTTATTTTGTTTGTTTGTTTTGTTTAAAACATTTTTCTTTTTCATTCTCTTAAAGATTGTTGTTTCCAGGCTGCACGCACTGAAAACTGGGAAGATTACAACTGTCAAATGTTTCCCTGATTCATATGCATGCAGAATAGGACCTAAGATCAGAAAATGATACGAAAAGCATAGAAAACAAGAAAAAAGAAAACAAAATTAGTGCAGGACAAAGGGCAGGTATGAACTGCCTTTGTTTCACCAAAGTTAACAGTACCACAAAGCATTCTTGTTAATCAAGGATCTGCTCCCAGCCACCACTCAACAGTTTCCAAATTAGTTTCTTAGAAAAGAGTGTAAAAATAATGTATTCTTAAGGAAGAGATAAATCTAAGTATTCTTGTGTTTTCTCTAAAGATACTGGTATAATCCTATCATAAGCAATTTCTATGCCTGTTCACATGACAACATATTCTCTAACAGCAATAATTCCTTAGCTCTCTTCCATATCAGGTAAGATGTGTGCTATACATCTCATGGTTCTGTGTTTTGGAGTCTAGGCTGACGTACACACATGCAATTCCTAAAGGCAATAAATTTGTAAAAAATCACATTGAATTCCTTAATTCCAATATTGCAACTTTATAATATAGGAAAATTTTAACATCTCAGTATATTAGTTATAATAGACTTTGCATATATTTTCTATTAGAGAACAATATAATAAATAATATCACAGAATGACACAATTGAAGGGGTTGGAAGAGACCTTGAAAGATCATCGGGTCCAACCCCCATGCCAAAGCAGGTTCCTTAGAGCAGCCTGCCCAGGTAGGCATCCAGACGGGCCTTGAATATCTCCAGAGAAAGAGACTCCACAACCTCCCTGGGCAGCCTGTTCCAGTGCTCCGTCACCCTCACCGTGAAGAAGTTCTTTCGCATGTTGGTGCAGAACTTCCTGTGCTCTATCTTGTGGCCATTACCCCTTGTCCTATCCCCACAAACCACTGAAAAGAGGTTGACCAAATCCATCTGTCTCTCACACCTCAGGTGTTTATACACATTGGTGAGATCCCCTCTCAGTCTTCTTTTCTCCAGGCTGAACAAACCCAGGTCTCTCAGCCTTTCTTCACAGGGAAGATGCTCCAGGCCCTGTATCATCTTTGTGGCCCTCCACTGGACTCTTTCCAGGAGATCCCTGTCTTTTTTGTACCGGGGAGCCCAGAACTGGGCACAGTACTCCAGATGAGGCCTGACCAGGGCAGAGCAGAGGGGGAGGATCACCTCCCTTGACCTGCTGGCCACGCTCCTTTTAATGCACACCAGGATCCCATTGGCCCTCTTGGCCACGAGGGCACACTGCTGGCTCATGGTCAACCTGTCGTCCACCAGGACCCCCAGGTCCTTCTCCTCAGAGCTCCTCTCCAGCAGGTCGTCCCCCAGCCTGTACCGATACATGCAGTTGTTCCTTCCCAGGTGCAGGACTCTACACTTGCTCTTATTAAACCTCATTTGGTTTCTTGCTGCCCATCTCTCCAGCCGGTCCTGGTCTCGCTGAATGGCAGCACAGCCTTCTGGCTGTTGGCCACTCCTCTCAGCTTTGTGTCATCAGCGTACTTGCTGAGGGCAGACACTATTCCCTCATCAAGGTCGTCGATGAAGATGTTGAACAAGAGCGGACCCAGCACCGACCCCTGGGGAACGCCGCTAGTCACAGGTCTCCAGCCGGACTCTGCGCCGCCAATCACCACCCTCTGAGCTCGGCCAGTCAGCCAGTTCTCAACCCACCTTACTGTCCACTCCTCTATCCCACACTTTCTCAGCTTTGCTATCAGGATGTTATGGGAGACAGTATCGAAAGCCTTGCTAAAGTCAAGGTAGATGACATCCACTGCTTTGCCTCCATCTACCCAGCTGGTGATGCCATCATAGAAGGCAACGAGGTTGGTTGAGCACGACTTCCCCTTGGTGAGTCCATGCTGACTACTCCTCATAACATTCTTCTCTTCCAATTGCTTGGAGATGACATCCAGAACGAGCTGTTCCAACACCTTTCCAGGGACAGAGGTGAGACTGACTGGCCTGCAGTTTCCCGGATCCTCCTTCTTGCCCTTCTCGAAGACCGGAGTGACATTGGCTATCCTCCAGTCTTCAGGCACCTCTCCTGTTCTCCAGGACCTTTCAAAGATGATAGAGAGTGGTTCGGCGATCACCTCTGCCAACTCCCTTAGCACACATGGATGCATCCCATCAGGACCCATGGATTTGTGTGCATTGAGCCCACTCAGACGCTCCCGAACCACTCTCTCATCAACCACAGAGGAACCCTCCATTTCCCAGCCCCTTTCTCCTCCTGCCAGGGTTGAGGAGTCCCGGGGGGGAGTCCTTGAAGCAAAGACTGAAGCAAGGAAAGCATTCAGTATCTCTGCCTTCTCGGCGTCTCCCGTTACCAGGACACCCCCCTCATTCAGCAAGGGACCCACATTATCCCTAGTCTTCCTTTTACTGTTTACCTACTTAAAAAAAAACCCTTCTTATTATCTTTTATCTCTTTTGCAAGCCTCATCTCTAGGTGGGCTTCAGCCTTCCTCTTCGCATCCCTGCAGGCCCTGACAACACTTCTATAATCCTCCCAAGAGGACAGGACCTTTTTCCACATTTCATAGACCTTCCTCTTCCTTTTGATCTTATCGATGAGCTCCTTGCTCATCCACACAGGTTTCCTGCCCCCCTTCCTGGATTTCCTACTCTTAGGGATGCACCGATCCTGAGCTTGGAAGAAGTGCTGTTTAAATGTAGCCCAGCTCTCACAAGCACTCTTGTCTTCTAGCAACCTAGCCCATGAGATACTCCCAAGCAGGTCCCGGAATAGGTCAAAGTTGGCTCTTCGAAAGTCCAGGGTAGCAATCTTGCTTCTAGCCTTAATTTTTCCACCAACTTCCATCCTGAACTCCACCATCTCATGGTCGCTGCATCCCAAGCTGCCCCCAACCTTCACATCCCTAACAAGCCCATCCCTGTTGGTAAGGACAAGGTCCAGAAGCACCCCCCGCCTCATCGGCTCCTCCACCACCTGCGTCAGAAAATTGTCTTCAACACATTGTAGGAACCGTTTGGACTGCGCGTGCCTGGCCAAGTTGCTTACCCAACAGATGTCTGGATAATTGAAGTCCCCCATGAGAACCAGCACCTATGATTGTGAGGCTACTACCAGCTGCTTGTAGAAGGCCTCATCGACCTCCTCCTCCTGATCTGGTGACCCGTAGTACACCCCCACAACAGTGTCCCCCATACCAGTCCACCCCTTAATTCTCACCCACAAGCTCTACATTTGTCCTTCACCCTCCCCCAGGTGGAGCTGGGTACACTCTAATTGCTCCCTCATATGAAGGGCAACCCCATCCCCTCGCTTCCCCAGCCTATCTTTCCTAAAAAGGACATAGCCCTCCATGACAGCGTTCCTGTCATGCGAGCTGTCCCACCATGTCTCTGTGATCGCAAAGAGATCGTGGCCCTGCAACGGAACATAGATCTCGAGCTCATCCTGTTTATTTACCATGCTCCACGCATTGGTATACAGGCACTTTAGGGAAGCAGCAGGAGCAGTTACCCCTGGAGGGATGCAAGAAGATGATTCCGGACGGGGTATCGGGATCATTACCTTCTCTGAGGAGCCCTCAGACAATCCTATGGAACAACTCAGAGGTTTTTCCCTACTATCTTCAACAGCGACAGCAGTGACAACTTCCCCCAGCCCTTCTCTGTCACTTTTAGCTCCCCTCCCTTCCCCCATCAAACCTAGTTTAAAGCCCTGGTAACCATCCCAGAGAGCTTGCTCCCCAACACACTTGTGCCCCACTTGCTGAGTTGGAGTCGGTCATCAGCCCACATACCCAGCTTCTCAAAGGACTGCCCAAGATCGAAATACCCAAATCCTTGGTCCAGACACCACCCCCTCAGCCAGTCATTTACCTGTCCCATTCTTCTCCTTCTTTCTGGGTCCCGGTCACCCAGTGGGAGGACAGAGGAGAACACTACCTGCATCCCTGATCCCTTCAACAACCTTCCCAGGGATGCAAGGTCCTTTTTAATATTCCTCATTTTTCTAGTTGCAGCTTCCCGGGATCCAACCTGAATGACAACAAGAGGATAGTAGTCCTCCGGTTTAATGAGCTGTGGCAGAGCCTTCCTAACATCTCTGACACATGCCCCAGGAAGACAGCACACCTCTCTGGATAGGTTATCTGGGCGACAAATGGGAGCCTCAGTGCCCCTCAGCAAGGAGTCTCTGATCACTAAGACTCTCCATTCTTTTTTTGTGGCACTAGTTGTGATGCAGTGCTCTGTCCAGCCCCGATCCCTATGCTCAGTACTTCCCCCAATCTTGACACGCTTCTCAGGGTTGCTTCCCAGGTTCGGACTACTGCCCAGACCCTCAACCTCTTCCTTTTCCTGCCTGAGAGCCTCAAATCTATTACCCGGGGACACCGTGGGGATTGGTGGCACCGTGGGTGTCGGGGGCAAACGTCTCTTTCTGCTTCAAGCTGAGACAAGGGTCCAGCTCCTTTTCTCTTGTGGGCGGTCAAGCCCTCTGTACTGCATGTGATCAGCTGGGTCAGCTACTACCCCTTGCAGGGACTTAGGAGAGGGCTGCTGGGCATCAGCAGGGGCAGGTTGACACCTCCTGTCTGTCACCCTCAGAGACTCCCAGGAGCCCCTCAGGCTGCAGCTTTCTTGCTGCAGCCCAGCCACCTGCTCGAGGAGTTCCTTAAGCAGGGCACACCTGCACCCATGACAGCCCTCTCTTCCCTCAGGACACAGGTGGGTCTCCAGATTCTGGAGCTCCCCACAGTCACCTGTCTGGACTGCCACTTCCCCCCTCAGGGGATCCACCTGAGTGCCCACATGAGTTCAGAGAGGCAGCATCTCCTCCATTTGGGTTGCTGCCTCAGACCGGCCGCTGCAACAGGTGCCCACCATGGTGAATTCTAGGTGCAGCGAGGCAGAGTTTCCCGAAGAAAGATGGGGAAGAGAAAGGGAGGTGGGAAAGGGGGGAGAGGACCCTCCTCGCACTCCTCCCTGCCCTGCCTGAACTGCCCGCGCTAACTGCCAAGCCGGCCCTGTTAGCACATCCTGTTGGCGGCGATCCTAGGTCACGACGCCCCCTGGGCACTGCTTTTATAGATTCAGGGGGTGGGTGGGCTGCTGTCACCCCTGGCTCCGCCCTCAGCACGTCAACGCCCGCGGCGGCACAAGCACAGCTCCTGCCTGCTCGGGGAGAGGGGGCTGGGGCTGCGGCTCTGACCAAGCCGCTCTCTGCCGCGTTACTGGGGGGGTTTAGGGGTTGGCTCCGTTCGTCTCCCTGCCAGGAGCCCTCGCTGCAGCCGATCCGCTCGAGGTCCTCGTTGAAAATATCCATTACAAAGGCAGCAAACTGCTTATGTTAAGACAATAGCTCAAACATGACTTTTAGAAAAAGTTATTTCTATCAATGATAACTATGATCTTTATGTTTTGTTTTTTTTTGTATGTTTGTTTTGCTTTTTTTCCTCATATTTATCTACCTTATTTTCTTTTTCAGTGCTACAATGCACAAAAGGGGGAAAAAAAGACAACAACAGCAGCAACAACAACATAAGTGTACAGATAAGAGAATTAAAGTTTTTTTACTCGTATTTTCTTCTTTATTATACTGGGGATATGCCACTCAACATGCAAATGAACAAAACCATGTGATATGATCCTGTATTTTGTGTTCAGTTACATAATTTAGATACATTTGGTAAATGTTTTGTGGCTTTCTGCCCCTTTACTATACAAAGAGACAGAAGAAAGAATATTTTTTGTAATCTCATTATTACACTATGCACCACATATATCTAACATACCTAGCATATGCAAAATACAAACACAAAATAAAGCTCTAAAATGCCAAAATATAAATGCCATCTAACTGTTGGTAGAATCATAGTGTTTATTTATTCAATTTTGCAATTGTAATATCTATCATGTAACTATAGTAACATAGTTTGTTACTCTCCTGTACAAAAACATAACTTTTGATGGATTATTTACAAAGGAAAGCAACTAAGCAGAAGATCAAGAACATCATTAAAGCCTCAGTCATATGACAATTCAAACAAAAACATATTGGTTGCAGCCCTGTACAGCGTGCCTTTCAAATCAGCAGAATTTGTGTGTTTGGGTTTTGAATACGGAAAATAAACTTCCAGAGTTTTTGATCTAGAAAGGAGAATACTAATTTAAAATGAGGGGAAAGAAGTACCTTTGCATTCATACTGTCAGGTAGCATGGCAGGGCAGGGGCTGATTCCAGCAGAAGAGCTGGGGTGACCTGAGTGCAGGCAGGGTGTGCCCTTACCCTCCAGCCCCTGAGCAGAGCTGGGGGTGTTAGTGTGGCCCACCAGCAGCCCCGGGCACTTTGAGGGGACAGGCTGGTACCAGGACCAGCATCACACAAGGAGACAAGGCTAGGGCCAGAGACAAGGCATGCTGCAAGATCAGTCCATATCTCGCTAGGGCCAGAGCTGGGCATGGGCTGCTGAAGAGGCTGGAGCTGACATGGGGCTCCTTGGCCTTAGGCTGGTGGAGCATGAGGTACAAAACAGGGCTGCCAATGTCCCTGAGTGTCCACATGTACTACTACTCAAAGAAATTAATTTCTGACACGTAAACGATGAACCTGGGTGGCAAGTCCTCAGCAAAGACTGTTTGGGGAGGTAGGCTGGAAAACAAAGAGGCTGTGAGATTGCACTCATTTTTTTTGTCAAAAAGGAAGCTGTGACCCTTGGACACCCATTCTGGAGTAGACTTACCTTGATTTTCTGCCCGTAGCAGAACCCCCTCTGGAGCAAGGGAGAAGTATGAGGAGGAAAGAATGTCAGAGAGGAGCTGTTACAGACTGACCACAGCCCCCATTCTCCATCCCCTGCTGGCACTCAGGGTAAAGGAGGCAGAAGAGGCAGAAGCTGAAAGAGTGAAGATGAGCCTGGAAAAAAAGAAGAGGGGTGGAGGGAAGTCGCTTCAGTTTTTGTCTTTGTTTTTCACCATCCTCCTCTGTTCTTAATAAGTAGTAAGTGAAATTACTTTTCACCAAGTTGAGTCAGTTTTGCATGTGATGGTAACTGGTAAGTGATCTCTCCATTCTTACATTGACCCACCAGCTTTTCCATCTAATTTAGAAAATAAGATGTCTTGCTGAGGAGGGGGAGTGAGAGAGCAGCTGCACTGGCATTCGGGAGCCAGTCAAGGTCAATCCACCACAGTGCTGTTTATGAATCTGGTGAAAGTAATCACAACCTGGGAAAATATGGTGATCCCAGTTCAGGTATAACTCAAACATGGGCTACATTTACCAATTATTTCTGTTTTTCCACCAAAAGGATGGCCCAACTGATCCTTGATGTATTTCCTCTGCTGCTCTCTGTATCATTATCATTCAGATACCACTCGTCAGAAACAAACCATGGGACTAATTTGTCTGAAAATTAGTCCCACAAAGAGAGAATAGTTTTCAACTGTAGCAACTTATTGATCCTCTTCAGCATGTGGCTTTACGAGTATTTGTGGGTAAATCAATTTTTCTAGAATAAAATCCTTAAAATATCAAAAGCACAATTAAATTAATAACATTGTGAATGATATGGGAATCCACAGATAGACCCTGCAACGTGTTATGGAGAGGAGAAAACTTACCTTTTGCTTAAAAGCTGTTTGATATATAGGATTTGGAAATACATTGCATCTTTAAATAACTTTCTACAGATGTATATAAAATGTTGATTACTGTAAATAAATGTGCAATACTCAGATAATACGCAGCACACATTATATATATTTATAGGAAAAATAGTTCTTTTACATCTGCTAAATGCCAAGAGCATATATCCAAATATATAGAGTTGCTTTCAAAGGCAGCTTCATTCCTGTCATCAGTTGAATTTACTGTTTTTGGAAAGGCAGCCAGAACAAAAGTAGTCATCATCAAAGTTAGTACCTTTTGTATTGTATAAAAATCTGCTTGATTTTCACATGCAGATCTTCTGTGCCCATTTCTTTATTCATAACAGAACACTGACATGAATTTCAGAGAAAATAGGATGAAGATGGATAAATTAAATACGACCGTATGCTATTACAGGAAATTGTAGGAGTTCCATAATGCTGGAGGAGAGGTTCAGATCCATATGAAGGAGACACTGCTTATGATTTGAAAGCTCTAAAATATTTGACAGTTATTACCTACACGTAGCTAAAGTGGGGAACAAGGCTGAAATCATAGTCTCTCACAATGAATAGTCAAATTGTATTTCCCTCCTTTACATATTGGCATAAATAGTATATTTTATTAATTTTATTAATAGTATAGCATTGAGCCTGGAGCTGCATTGTACAAATATATTTTTATAGTTACCTTTTGTTGTAAATCTTTAGTGCTGATATAATTGCTGTATTACCACAGACAGGACAATTTTACAGAGAAATCTGCATCATAGTGGCAACCAGTTTCATTTAAATGCAGTGTAAAATTAAGCACCTAAAAACAAGGGGTACCTACCAAGCTTTGTGATGGGTAAAAATCCTCCAAACACTCAAACTCTGAAAGTAACTTTCCATTAGTGCTTCATCATGAACTTGCAAAATGTGCTGTAGCAAGGGAGCTAGCTAGATTGAGAAGAGTGTAGAAGAGGTAGGAAAAGTTTTCTCTTTATGATTGATAAAACACATCTGGTTCTGAAGTTCTGCAGAGGGTGTTGGAAACATACACATTATTAAAAGGTTGTATAAATGCTTTACAGTAAGGACCTTAAAAAAAAAAAAAAGAGACTATCAAAAAGGAAACATAAGCAATTAAAGTAGGTGCAAAGTACAAGTATTTCTACAGGTTAAAACTATTAAGTGCTAGTGGACACTTCCCTCTGGTGAGGCAGAAAACAAACAAACAAACAACAACAACAAAAAACATGGCATCCAACTGAGTTCAATATAGCAAAAATAAAAATGGAAAAAAAAAAAACAACATTTTACACCACAGAATCAGTCCAGGTTCCTGTAGGTATTGCATGAGTGAAGAAAATATATTTTAAAATGTCTAAAAAACAAAAGTTAAATCTTCTGTAAGCTTGTTAATATTTAAAAATATGGCATATACAGAACAATAAACGTAATGATACCAAAGGTTTTACATGCACCAAGTAGGTATGACTTCCAAAGTTTACTTCACTATGAGTAAATAATGAAGTCTTCCTAAACTCAGAATAAATGTCTTTCCACCAGGCACGATAACCAAGCTCATGGGCAAGAGCTCTCGTCTTCTCTTCCTCTCAGTAGTGAAATATTTTTTGTATAAAACAATAGATTATAAGAATATACTCTCTTACCTCCTCTTCTCTCTTTCTGTTATAGATACAGTGAGAGACAGAAGAACAGTCACTTTACTGCTTTCCCTCTTACATTTTTCATTCAATGCAAATCATCCAAGAATGTTATCAGCTAAAATACTACACTAATGAAAACTCAGATTTATGGCAGGACACGGACCAACTTTTTCTTCACATGATGACAAGCACCTCTATTAAGAAGCTAATTTTTATTAGTCTTTATATAAATTTACATGTATCCTGTATTAATAATCTAAGGAGATTTTTAATGAAAATATCAGGAAATACTGCAGAACACATCATCAAAAGTTAGGCAAGGCATGACAGGCCTTGGTCCTATCTGAAGCCTCTGGCAGGGCTTCCTCAGAGCTTCCTGAAGCTCAGAGACTCTATACCTGATACTTTCAGTGTTGATCCATTGCCTGACTTTCTGACCAATAATGTTGTTAAAGATCATGGGCATGTGCTATTACTGGCAAAACAGTTAAATGAAATGTGTATAAATACTAATAGAAGTTATTTGCCTGCAGGACAGATACTTGCTTCCAGGCTTGATTTCTGTTAGCTCAGTGACTTTATGAGTTGCAGCAGACTCTAAGCAGCCCTTTCTGATCCATTCTAAGTTTTTCTGGCTGTTTGTTTGCAGTAGTTCTCAGAAATCTCCCCTCTCTGTGACTCTCCCCCACCCTCTGCCTGTCACCTGCCTCCCCCCGTGCAAGTTTTCTGCTTATGAGTTCATTATGAGTTCAGTTCTACCCAGGTGGGAACAATTTATCTTCCATTCATAGGATTCTCCATGATCAAAATAGCGTTATTTTTCAAAGGCACATACAATAAACAAATAAAATACATAGTGCATGACATAATGTGTCAATAGATGTTTCTTTTACAACCGCCAAGTAGTTAGAAAAAGCTAACCTCATTAGTAACATCCTGTTCCTGTGGAGTTTCAGGCAAAATGCTCATTTCAATGCAGATGGTAATATTGATTGTAATGAGTGACAGAAAATTCCAGCTTAGAATTCCGTAGAACATTTATTCCTAAAGTGAATGCTCCTACTCTAAGAAAAATATTTGCACTTAGCCCTTATATTCTGTCCCTTCCCTTAGCCTCTGTCTATCTATTTAATGAGCTTTTAATGGAACAAAACAGTTACTAGTGGTACTTACACTTATCACATAAATAATATTTGCCAGGATGAAGAGGCACAGGTGGGTGTATAATGAAACCTATAAAGATTAACATATGTGCCGTCAGGCTACAAATAAAGTAAAATTTTGAAATTTCCAACGTTATTTTTGTACTGAAATGCTTTCAAATAATCACCAGTAAAACCTGAAATAGCGTGTAATTAGACAACAAAAACAAAAATAAAAATCACAGGATCACAGGACTAACTACTAACACCACCCCCCCAAAAAAAAAAAAAAAAAAAAAAAAAAGAACACCACCACACAACACAATGGAAATTAATCCAAGGCTGTTTTGAATGTTTACAGCTATGCAGCAACTGGAACATTTTAAGAACATTTTGAAGAAATGATTAAATTACACTTTGTTTCTTTCAACTCAATAAAACTGTTTTCAAAACCTCTTTCTATTGTGTTTTGCAATCTTTAGTCAGCACTGCCTAGAGCTTTACTGACTTAAATAATGTGCTTTGTTTAAAAAAAAAAATCAAAATGAAGGAAAATATACTACTTAAGTCACTTTCTATAGTTCACAATTAGCAGGTTTTTTAAGCAAATGACTGCTCATGCATTCAGTACCTTTCCAAAATATCAAATACAAAGTTTTATGACAATAGAAACAGGTTGTGATAATAAACGTTACCAGTATAAAGGGTAAAATCAATTAATTAGCATAGGTTATTAACAGTTGCTTGGATATTTGATTAGTATTTGCTTTGTTTAATATTTGCTTTTATGTAGTACCAAGTTTCATTACCCTGGTGAGAGGAGAAACTATGTTATCCAAAAAACAAGCATGTAATTCTCCATGGGTCCTAGTCTAACCTTAAAAGAACTTGCAGTACGTTTATATAAAAAATTGTGGTTGTACCAGAACCCAGGATAAGATACAAAGGAATCTACTGCTTCAGGCTGCTTTGAAAATACCGCATTGAATTCTCATGCAATGAAGATATTTTGACATCCATCTGCACACACATTCATAGCATTGCAAAATGTTGTCTGCAGATCTAATGCAAAGTAATGAGTGATTTACAGGAGGGTCTGGAGCACAGAACTTTCCCTTTCCAGACAACAGCCCAATCATTACTTTACAGAGCCATTTTACTCTTTCATCTTCTGAAGTACATTAGTAAATATTTTAGCATCCTACTCCAACTGGGAGAGCTTGGGAAGAAAGAAATCAGAGCATCTTCCTTACAACTCCCACCAAGACATTACAAACTCATTATTAAGAAGCTCTGGATTTGACTGTAGGCACCTTTTTTAGGAGACTGCTGAACCACCCTCTCAAAGTACATAGGATTGTAGCTGGAAGGTATATTACTCAATGTTTTTCAACTTTCATTCCTGGGTATCTCCAAAAAGACTCTTTAAATAATAGTTTTAACACGTGTGTCAGTGTGACTGATCTATAATGAAGTGAGAAAGGTTAGATTTTACTGGAAACTATTTGGCAGACATATTAGTTTGGTTAGTCATGAAATTGGTTGATAAAAATAAGAAATGAATAATGTAACTGTGCTTTTTTATGTTTCCTTTCCATTGTTCAGTAAACCCTTAGTTGCATTATGTAACTGCAATTGGTGTTAGCCACAGGGTATATATCAAAAAGGATTTTCAGATTTATCCATCCATAAATGTCAGGCTATTAATAATTTTACAGATAACTCTATGTATTGGAAGTCACCTGTGATGAACACAATATATGAAAATTAAAGATCAGCATGTTTTGTGTGCCTGTGCCAAGATATGCAGGCATGTGTGCAAAAACTGAGTGTTTTCTGAATATCAGACAGAACTCTTTTAAGATGCTGTTTTTTAAAATAAGAAATGGTATTGCTTAGGTTGGGGATAGAGAATATAATTTCAAGACCTCAAGGTCTCCATTAAAGAAAACTATATCTGTATAATCATTTTGGCATGATCAAACATTTTTTAAACTTTTCTGAAAAACTGAAATATAACAGCATTAAATTACCTATAAATTGCAAAGCTGTAATTTTGTGTGCTCATATCTTTTATTCTTCTCTCGCTCTGACAGCGTAATCTCTTGATAATATTTTAATAGATAGATTTCCAAGCCAGTTCTTAGCAAAAAGTCAAAATCTACATTGTAATTCAGACACATTATATTTTAAACCTCTAGTGCCTTTAATTAACTATTTATTTTTTTCTGTCTATCTCTGTTCTACTTCTGTTTGCATTTCCATTATTTCAGAAAAAAATGCAGAGTTGTTTCAGGTACAATTTTCGTTTCATACTAATTGTACAAGACAGATTTTAAAGTTCTAATACAGTACATTAAGCAACCTAGAAGCAGTAGCAAAGAAACCACGGCTGTGAAACTGTTTGAGAGATCTCTTATACTAGTTTCATTTGTTTCCTCACCATTTTATTTACAGTTTTTTGTTACTTAACTCTATCAGGTGATATTTATACAATGAAAAAAAAGGTAGAATATTAACCTTTTAACTCATACATGTTGAATAACAGACACAGACAGGACATACAGTGCCTCCTACAAATACGAAAAACCTCTCAGTTACCCAGTGCTTTTTTTTTTTTTTTTTTTTTTTTTTTTGTAGTTAAATGTGCTGTTGGGTTAGCAAATACAAGCAGGAACTATTATGGTGGTTTGGCTGTTTTTACCTCCAGTAGTGTATTGCCCCATACTTTGAAACATTTTGTAATTTACACCATTTCTTACATTTGCAGAGAACCCAGCTACTGTGTATGCTCTGGGTTCAAATATTAAAGGTTTTTTGTTTGCTTGCTTGCTTGCTTATTTTTTATGGATTTCAGTCTTCTTCACTTCTTTTACTTCTTTTCTTTCAGTCTTAAGTTATTATGAGCTAACATGAATGACTCTGTGGTATCTAAGGAGAACAGTGGTTTCATTGGATTTTTATATATTTTACTTTCAATTTATATTTTACTTTTATACCATCACTACCTAAAAGTACAGAGAATTGATTTTAACAACACTTCTATTCCCTCCCACTACCCCCTTAAAAGGGTTTCTATGGTCACAAATGATTATGAATTCATGACCAGGGAGAAGAAGGGTAGTAGAGTGATAACATGTAGGACTTGCAACACAAGCAAGGTTTAACACCACCTTTGAATAAATTTTTGTATTTCCCAAGAGCTGAAAGAAACAGATCCAATCTGCTAAAGTCTATATGAATACAGAAGTGGTTATATTTAAAACTTAATTCTTAGCATTTATCCTTGACTTATTATCCTTGTGTTCTATATAAAGCTTGGGAAATATGGGCTTTTGTGAGGCATACTCAACTTCCTGAGGAAGCAGGAAGCAAATTTGCAAGAAAAATATCTCCTCAATGAACTTCATGGAGTTTACTTGTTGCCCTGAAGATACTCATACAAATGTAGATACTTAGGAGATATTTAGAAGTGCAGACTTCACCTGATTTTGTGCCCCATCTGGTACCTTATCTCTATGTACCTATTTAGATTTCTTACCTTGATGTCCTGGTTTCAGTTAGGACAGAGTTAATTTTCCTCCTAGTAGCTGGTAGGGTGCTATGTTTTGGATTAGGATGAGAAAAGCGCTGATAACATGCTGATGTTTTAATTGTTGCAGAGCAGTGTTTACACCAAGCCAAGGACTTTTCAGCCTCTCGCTCTGTCCTGCCAGCGAGCAGGCTAGGGGTGCAGCAGGAGCTGGGAGGGGACAGACCCAGGACAGCTGACCCAAACTGGCCAAAGGGGTATTCCATACCATCTGACATCATGCCAAACAATATATAGGGGTGGCTGGCCGGGGTGGGGGGCCGGCTGCTCGGGGATAGGCTGGGCATCGGTCAACGGGTGGTGAGCAATTGCATTGTGCATCACTTGTTTTGTACACATTATTATTAGTAATACTATTATTATTATTATTATTATTATTATTATTATTATCCTGTCTTAATAAACTGCCTTTATCTCAACTCACAGGCTTCACTTCCCCGTTTCTCTCCCCCATCCCAGAGAGGGAGGGGGGAGGGTGAGCGAACGGCTGTGTGGTGTTTAGCTGCCGGCCGGGTTAAACCACAACACTTCAGTACTTCATAATCCTTGCCATATTTTTGTCATGATGAAAATTATGGGTGTGTACTATAATTTCACAGTATTTTTTCTTGACCAGCTTTTTTTTTTCTCTTGTATGTACTTGAATCCCCTAACTGAAACAGTGATATAACCCACCTGCTTTCTTGCACCTTTGATTTTGTTTGCATTTGAATGCCACAATGAACTGATGAAAAGTTCAGAATTACAATAAATTACAAGAAATTTTGGCTTCTATACTAGCATAGACTTGCAATGAAAGATTTTGCTTCTTTGCTTTGAAATCTCACCCCATCCTGGGGGTTCAAACAACATCTTGTACAGGAATACAATAAACTTAACTCAATGCAGTGACTCTTTCTTTTCCTTATGTAAAAATTGCTCCAAGTGTCGAGAAAGGGCAAGGCAACCTTTCTCATTCTGTTCTTTTCCTTACATCTTGGTATTCTGAAAATGGATTAAGTACAATTTTCACTCCAGCTCATTTTCCCAAGACTCTGGGTTTCAGCCAAAGCCAATAGTTATTGGCCCAGGTGTAAAGATGGGAAAAAAAAAGACAGTGAAAGACACTATACTCTTTTTTAGGTATCAAAATACTTAGTAATGTTTCAAAATATGTAATCTCTAGCTTCTTCATAAGTACTGGGAAATGATAATGGAAACAGATACTCTTCATACCTTTATACCTTTATAACTGTAAAAATTAATTGCAAGTATAAGAGAACACAATTTATTTGGTATGTGAAAGAAGTGGAAGAACACATACATGGAGTGGTGACTGAATATGCAGGCTGTAAATGAAGGTATGCCAATGCTGAGGTCATAGTGACTGCAGTTAGTATAAAACTGACCTAGATATATTGCGACACTTATTTAGTTTAAGTATTAGTACCAATTTGGTTGTGGCAGCATGAAGCACTGCATCGGCTGCAAAACCCAGCCAAGCTGCAGGGTACACAAATTTGTGCTCTGCTCTCAAGGGTAAATCCCGCTAGTATATAAGACAGATATTTTAGATCAGATTGGGGATCTCTATGCACTTGCTTTTGTGCCTGCCCTACAGACATAATCTAACAGGGATTTTTTTAAAATGAGGGTGATGGTGGGTAAAGAGGCTGTCGAGGCTGTGGGAGGCAAGTCTAAAGAAATGGTCATGCATGAGACAGAACAATCAGCGTGCAGAGCAGAGACTGCTCTGTTTTTTCCCAAACAGCACATAAAAGAATCCTATGATCTGACAAAAACGTTTTGCTCAGAATAGACTGTGCATATAATCAGAATGTTTCCATTTCCACTAGGTTTTTAAAATCTTTTCTTCTTCTCCATACTACTTTTTCATAACCCATTTGTGACAGGATTTGAAGTATTCACTTTGTGATAATTAGCACAGTTTTTCAGTTTTCTCCCTCTTTATTCAATGAGGTTGTTTGCATTGTTTACTCAAGTGCCTGGTACTGACTATGTAGGAGTTGGGAGCTCACAGAGATAAATGAGACTATTTACTCTTTGCAGCACTACTATTCAGTCCTAGTACAGACTTATTTAGGGCTCAGTGTAATGGTTACATATTGCATACACTGTTTACCTTCTGCAGATAATTTATTTTTTCCCTACAACCACTTACCTAAATATTTTCATTTTTTCAATAGAAATTAGAAGATGATCAAGGAGAATATAAAGATATTAAGACAGTTAACTCAAAGCATTTGACATATAACTATGTATTTAGGATGTAAAATATCTGATTCTAAGTCCTGGAAAGGTCTGTGAGCATTGAAGCTTGTTATTAAACATCCATTTGAATGATAAGTGCTCAAAATAGATTTGACAAAGAATGATAAAACTCTCTTAACCTGCCTGTATATGATAATAAAGTGAAATAAATAAATAAAGGTAGCAAAAGGAAAGCTAAGCAACTTATCATTAACAATACTGATAGGATAGGAAGGATGATCTTTAAGGTCCCTTCCAACCCAAATCGTTCTATGATCTATTCATTTGATTTGCTAATTCTTCTGTGCTACCTATAGAAGACAGAAATAACCAGGATTATTAATAATACTTATTTTAGTAATCCAACATAGAACGTCTCAATCTGTTAGCATTAAGGTGTTAAGCCATTTTATTTCTCTGTTTTTTCCAGTTCATTAGCCATTAGTCCTAGAAAAGAAACTTTTCAGCAGTCATCCAGTGGTTCCATCTCTTCAGGTTATTGTTCTTCAGAGAATTATCCTGAAAAAGAAACTAACAAAGAGCTACTAAAACCATTGGGTTAGCATACTTTTCCACTTCTTATTATATTTACACAGTTACACAGTTACATTAATCTGTTAACTTAGTCTGAACTGTCCATGTGTGTCAGTCAGAGTGGTGTTTTTAATTTGTTATATATATATATATATATGGAGATTTTTTTTTTTTTTTTTTTTTTTTTTTTTTTTTTTTTACGTTTTGAGATATATCCAAGGAACAGTTCATATAGAGAGTTCAGCTGTAAGCTGTTTTTCCTTGGGACTCTGCTTGCTCCATAGCCAACACAATTTGACGGTTTCATAATTGTGGCATTCTGCTGTTTTTTAGAGACCCTGAGTATACTTCTTAAGTTAATGTTATACTGTTTGGTCACGAACTCTAACACCCTGGACATATTTCCAAAATGATCAGCCCCCTCCTCAC
The DNA here is from genome assembly GCF_040182565.1 of Anser cygnoides. Lineage (NCBI taxonomy): Eukaryota > Metazoa > Chordata > Aves > Anseriformes > Anatidae > Anser > Anser cygnoides. Next base: position 109,087,437 of record NC_089873.1, on the reverse strand, counting down.
ATTGGGCTCCTATACCCACCACCTTGGGAATGCATATGGCAAGTTAAGGAATTAATGACTCCAGAGGAATTTGAGACTTGACGGTAACTTTCCTCTTGCAGCCTGCTAGGGCTGAGCATACATTGCCGAATGGCAGACAAAAACAGAGCCAGCCACTAACAGATGTACAAAGAGAGGAGAACTGTGTTTCTGCAGGCACCACATGCACACAAACAGCACTCACATAAACATGAACAATACAAATGGCCCGTTCAAGCTCTTACTTGCAGGCTAATTGGACTAGATGCATGCTAGCAGATGTCACGCTTACATCCATATCCATGGCAAATGCTGGCATCTTTTACTCAGACACCACACACTTCTGGCACCCAGAAAAACAGCAACAAAAAATTGCATCCTACATACACAAATGCTTGTTCCCAATACATCCCCCTAAACAAACAAACAGAAAACAGAATTCTGTGCGAACCAGATAGTTAGCACACCTTCAGAAGAGGTGTCACACAAGCATGCCAAGGGCACAGTGCCACTTGGGCTAATGCACCCAGTGCTTTGAGGGGCAAAAACCTACACAGACCAATGAATCCAATGGGATGAGGCCTAAGGTCTTGTTTGGACCACTGAACCCAGTACAGAAAGTGTCAAAATTCACAACTTCAGTTTACCAAGAAGGTGATTATGCCCAAGCAATGACAAGCGGCACATAACAGGAGTGCTTAGCATCACAAACAAGAGCACAGGACTGCTCCATAAAACACAGACACCCTTAGCCTCATTCTTCACTGACTGTCATGGGCAATTATAAGGACAAAACCTCAACACTGAAGAACACAGAAATAAAATTTCAGATTTTATTTACTAAATGGGATGAGTATAGTAAGGAGATAACAATCCCTATTCTGCTGCCCCTCACCACCTCCCAGATGAAGGCTTCCAGTTTCCATTGACAGAGGGGAACAAGACACTCACTTGAGCCAGTCAAGGTGTCCAATCCTGTCTGCCAGCCTGGCCTTTACAGGTAGTGGTTCCACCCTTAGCTCAGACATCTGCATGGTGTTGGATGCCCATGAAAGTGCTCCCCTGCAAAAGGCTATTGTTTTCACTTTTTACTGCTTTCCAAATTGAACATGAGATTGAGAGAAGGGATTATACTCCTTTAATCAGCACTGGTTAGACTACATCTAGATACCGTGTTCAGTTTTGGATCCCCAGCACAAGAAAGACATTGATAAAGTGCAACAAGGTATGGGGAGGACCACCAAGCAATGTGGGGGCTGGAGCACTTGCCCCTTAAAGAGGAGCAGAAGGACAGGTGATTAGCGTGGAGAGGAGACAGCTGCAGGGAAGACTTAATTGCTGCCTGCCTGTTCTGTTGGGGAGGTCATGGAGGAGATGGAGTCAGTGGAGCTCAGGATATAGACAAAAGGCATAAATTGACACAAAGAGATTCAGACTCAGAATAGGAAGAAACTTTTTCCCCATAAGGACAGTCAAGCCCAGAGGCTTTGTACAGCCTCCATCCTTCAGGTTTTCAAGATCCAGCCAGATATAGAATCACAGAATCAGAGAATCACAGAATCACAGACTCAAAGGGGTTGGAAGGGACCTCGAAAGATCATCGGGTCCAACCCCCATGCCAAAGCAGGTTCCTTAGAGCAGGCTGCCCAGGTAGGCATCCAGACGGGCCTTGAATATCTCCAGAGAAGGAGACACCGCAACCTCCCTGGGCAGCCTGTTCCAGTGCTCCGTCACCCTCACCGTGAAGAAGTTCTTTCGCATGTTGGTGCAGAACTTCCTGTGCTCTATCTTGTGGCCATTACCCCTTGTCCTATCCCCACAAACCACTGAAAAGAGGTTGACCAAATCCCTCTGTCTCTCACACCTCAGGTGTTTATACACATTGGTGAGATCCCCTCTCAGTCTTCTTTTCTCCAGGCTGAACAGACCCAGGTCTCTCAGCCTTTCTTCACAGGGAAGATGCTCCAGGCCCCGTTTCATCTTTGTGGCCCTCCACTGGACTCTTTCCAGGAGATCCCTGTCTTTTTTGTACCGGGGAGCCCAGAACTGGGCACAGTACTCCAGGTGAGGCCTGACCAGGGCAGAGCAGAGGGGGAGGATCACCTCCCTTGGCCACGCTCCTTTTAATGCACACCAGGATCCCATTGGCCCTCTTGGCCACGAGGGCACACTGCTGGCTCATGGTCAACCTGTCGTCCACCAGGACCCCCAGGTCCTTCTCCTCAGAGCTCCTCTCCAGCAGGTCGTCCCCCAGGCCCCCGATACATGCAGTTGTTCCTTCCCAGGTGCAGGACTCTACACTTGCTTTTATTAAACCTCATTTGGTTTCTTCCTGCCCATCTCTCCAGCCGGTCCTGGTCTCGCTGAATGGCAGCACAGCCTTCTGGCATGTCGGCCACTCCTCTCAGCTTTGTGTCATCGGCTTACTTGCTGAGGACAGACACTATTCCCTCATCAAGGTCGTCGATGAAGATGTTGAACAAGAGCGGACCCAGCACCGTCCCCTGGGGAACGCCGCTAGTCACAGGTCTCCAGCCGGACTCTCCGCCACCGATCACCACGCTCTGAGCTCGGCCAGTCAGCCAGTTCTCAGCCCACCTTACTGTCCACTCCTCTATCCCACACTTCCTCAGCTTTGCTATCAGGATGTTATGGGAGACAGTATCGAAAGCCTTGCTAAAGTCAAGGTAGATGACATCCACTGCTCTGCCTCCATCTACCCAGCTGGTGATGCCATCATAGAAGGCAACGAGGTTGGTTGAGCACGACTTCCCCTTGGTGAGTCCATGCTGACTACTCCTCATAACATTCTTCTCTTCCAATTGCTTGGAGATGACATCCAGAACGAGCTGTTCCAACACCTTTCCAGGGACAGAGGTGAGACTGACTGGCCTGCAGTTTCCCGGATCCTCCTTCTTGCCCTTCTCGAAGACCGGAGTGACATTGGCTATCCTCCAGTCTTCAGGCACCTCTCCTGTTCTCCAGGACCTTTCAAAGATGATAGAGAGTGGTTCGGCGATCACCTCTGCCAACTCCCTTAGCACACATGGATGCATCCCATCGGGACCCATGGATTTGTGTGCATTGAGCCCACTCAGACTCTCCCGAACCACTCTCTCATCAACCACAGAGGAACCCTCCATTTCCCAGCCCCTTTCTCCTCCTGCCAGGGTTGAGGAGTCCCGGGGGGGAGTCCTTGAAGCAAAGACTGAAGCAAGGAAAGCATTCAGTATCTCTGCCTTCTCGGCGTCTCCCGTTACCAGGACACACCCCTCGTTCAGCAAGGGACCCACATTATCCCTAGTCTTCCTTCTACTGTTTACCTGGTCCGATCCGATACCTGACTTTGCTTTAGGTAGGAGATTTAACTAGGGTCTCTTCCCACCTTAATTTTTCTGTATTTTTATAACATTTCTTTTCCACGAAGGTAGTATTTTTATTTTTAAAGATAATTAAAATTAAAGTTCTATGCTGAAGGTTGTCTTATTGCAATGATATTAATTAATTCAAGAATGTAAATAGTTTGGTGTATCTTTTTAGAAGTTACTGAGATAGCATGCATTTACAAATAAAATGATATGAAATTTTGCTGTTTATATGCAAACTAAGGAATTTTGTATCAATATCAATTGTAAAATAACATAGTAAGATTAAACACAATGCTACCACAGTACAGCATATACATCAGTATCTGTAGTTAGAACATCATTTGCATAATGCATAAATCACACAAATATTTCTCATAATTAATTTAGCCTCTTTCCCCTTCTCAGTATGATATGAGCAGACCTGATGAAATACAAGCAGACTTGGTTTAAGAACACACACAAAAAGAAAAGGTTCATATGCAAGGAGTGGGTTTCAGCACTTTTGTCAGCATGCAGCTGAAGCTAAAATGGAAAAGTATAAATTATATATCATCTGTTTTGCCACCACAAGCTGTGTCCTAGTTGCAGTGGAAAACGGCATTCACTTGCAGGGGAGAGAAACTGGTACGCCCTTCTTTGTACAGATTCTCAATGAATGGAAGAGGTTTAAGGTCTCAGAAAGCAGTTTCACAAGAGGTTGATACTGGGATATGTGATCTCAGATCATCATCTGCTACAGTGCTACACTGTTCTGGGCCAGCCTCTCTCCTGAGATCTTGCTGAACCTAACTCAGAGAAGAAACCCACCACTGCCAGATTTCCAGCCACTTGCAGACTAGGAAAGCAGGATTCTGCATTAGAACCTTCATAGAACCTTCATTTATTTCAATTCACTGCTGGTTCTTTTTTTTTTTTTTTTTTTTTTTTTTTAAATTATTACTATTATTATTTTCATTCATTCTTTCTTCCATGTCACATAAATGTACAGAGGAGCCTCTTGTCAAAGAGTCTGTCTTGCTAAGACAGTCTTGGTCAAAAAATTCATGTCTCATCCCTTCTCTGCCTTCTCCTCTTAGCTTAACTATCCATCTCCAAGTATGCTGTTCCCTAGCTCCTCACACCAACACCACTGAGGTTCACTTGACTTCTGCAGAGCTGAACAAAAGACAAAGTCTACAGTGGAATGTTTTCCCCACAAAAGTGGACTAGTTTTTCCCAAAATGACAATAAGGAAGGAAGATTCAATGGAGATTCTTCATTTCTGTTGTATTGTTTACAGTATTTTTCCTTCTTTTTTACCATTGTTTTGTTCCAGACTATTCCTAAATCTTATACCCTTTTTGCTTTCCAAAGTGATTTAGCAAATGCTTATTCTCTTATTCTGTCAGTGAATTAGTAGGGATGGTATATGAACTTCTTATGTGCAGCTCCTGATATCTAAAGCAGCCCTTCAGTGCCTATTCATTTCTTAGGTTCTCAATCTCAATTGAAATCTCTATGGAAAACAGTACCTTTTCAAACCTCTCTCAAATTTATCCTATTGTTAGATGCTCACTTTAATTCTATAATTACTTCATTACTTTTGCAAACCATTCTGCTATGAAAGATGAAAATCAAGGCAGTATTATATCAGACAAAGAAAAAAAAAAGAGCTATAGGAAAGAATGAAGCTTCTTTTTTTTTTTTCTCTAAAATTTAAGGGCATAAGAGTTGCTCTTTCAGAGACGAGTTTTCTCTTCCGTTCATGTTTATAGTTAATATATGTTTCATTCCAAAACTTCCCAGGTTTAGACAGGTCTGAATGAAGGAGAGATACTAAAAAAAAATAAATAAAATAATCAATATTTGCATATTAAACAGCTCTGACTGGATACTGGGAAATATGATTCTATTTGCGGATGAATAGCGTTTCTTTATTTTAAAAACATGTTTTACCTACATTAATGTTCTCTTCCATTTCTCCTTCTATTGTTTTTACGTAGTTCCTACAAGCAAACACAGAGCATTTCTTATATGGTATCTATCAGCAGATTCAGCATGAGCAGCTGAAATGAGAGAATATTCACACATTTGAAAGTATTTCATTTCTTCTTGCCTAGCTTATTGGAATCATCTACAAGTTGTTAACTGAGACTAAATGTTTTAATGTATTCAAAGGTGATCCACTTTTAGATATCAGATAAATGTTCACACCATCTCTTTGATGACAGTCAATTTTTAAATACAAATCAGATAATCATGTTTTTTACATTATAGAAACCGGACACTTTCCCAGTCATCCTTTTCAAATTATGCCACTGTCCGACATCATATCACTAGCTAGAAAGATAAAATTAAGTTGTTCAAAATAAGTTTGATGTAACAGCATTTATCATTTTACTCTTTTAAGAGACTACTTAAGGGAGTCACACATGCAAAAGATTTGCATGAATACCAGATCTACTAAAATGCTAACCTAAAATTTAAATGTCATGTTTTAATTTTAAAGTCTTCTGATGTAAACTGTTCCACAACCTAGAGGAGAAAATCCCCATGAAAGATTTTAGAGTTGTCAAAGTAGTAATACACAGGAAATCACAGAAGGCTAGAAATACTCGACATATAGAGAAAGACAGCTGCAGCCTCTACCTCATACAGCCTCAACACTTCCTGTAAAGAGAGTGAAATTCCCATTAAGACTTGTCTCTCCTGCTAAACCAATCACCTTTCTTTGCAAAGATTTGTATTCAGGATTCATAGAAAACAGTGGATATCACATGTAAGAGTGAAAAAAAATAAATAATCCTGTAGTTAAATTGCATAATCTGCATTATTTGTGTCACTAACAGCAATCTTGCTCACATGACTTCAAAACTCATAATAGTAACAACTACTTGAACTAAAATGCGTGTCATACTACAACTGGCTTCCAAAATACATGGCTGCAATATTTCTGCTAGACCACATAAAAATGGGTGATAAAGCATTTTGTCATCTCCTGTTTTGGAAGAAGAAAAAGCTAAGCTAGCACTGGTGTCCTACACTTTCATAAGTGGTGAAGTGTTTTTAATTTCTATAGTGCTGTGGTTATAGTTTCTATAATGTCTATGCTGACAGTTTAATTTCTTCTCAAAATGATAAGAAATTCCATTATCTTGTTGCCATTCTTCTGCAATTATAACTGCAAAATTAAATGCAAGAAAAGTAATCCAACTTCCCTATAAATGACTGAATATCATTGTATGAAATTTCAAAAGAATTGTATATATATTTTTAAGCATTTGTTAAACATCAGTGAATGAATCACATTGCCACCACTTCTTCACTTGTGTGATGTTGTTAAACACTACCTGAGTTGTGCTATTAGAGAAACATATTTGTGAGGACAATCTTAATTTCAGCCTCGACTGAGTACAGAACCGATTCACTAAATGAAATGAAGAAGTCTGCTTTGAAAACAAATACCAGGGTCATCGAAGCTGAAGTGGCTGTGCAAGCACTCCAGTCTGGAATCTTCAGTTGAGTCAATTCTAATTTTTTTTCAGAGGTTTTTAAGGACTCACAGCTCCTCCAGAAAGCAACAGTGGCTTTTGACTGTTTAACTGCATGTGTTTTGCCCAAAAGCACACAATTGCCTGAATGGATGAACAAGGAGCTCCTGGACAAACTCAAACACAAAAACAAAGCCTACAGAGGGTGGAAGAAAAGACAAGTATCCTGGAAGGAATGCAGAGAAATTATCCAAGCAGCCAGGAACAGGGTTAGGAAAGACCTGCTAGAATTAGATCTGGCCAGGGATGTCAAGGTCAACAAGAAAAACTTCTGTGAGTATATATCAGTGATAAAATGAATACTGGGCAAAATGTGGGCCTGCTTCTGAAGGAAATGGGAGATCTGGTTACTCTAGATATGGAAATGGCTGAGATACTCAGTAACTTTTCTGCCTCACACTTCATTGGCAAGTGCTCTAGCCATACTACCCAAATCCCAGGAGGCAAAGGCATGGACTGGGAAAATGAAGAACCACCCACAGTAGGAGGTCAGGTTTGAGACCATCTAAGGAATGTGAAGGTGCACGAGTCCATGGGACCTGATGAGATGCATCCAAGGGTCCTGAGGGAAGTGGTGGATGAAGTTACTAAGCCACCACCCACCCGCCCACCATATTTGAGAAGTTGTGGCAGTCTGGTGAAGTTCCCACTGACTGGAAAAGGGGAAAAAAAAAATTAGAAAGGGAAAAAAGGAAGACCTGGGGAACTGCAGGCCAGGCAGTCTCACTTCTATGCCTGGTAAAACCATGGAGCAGATCTTCATGGAAACTTTACTAGGTTACATAGAAACCAAAGAGGTGATTGGTGACAGCCACACGGCTTCACTAAGGGCAAATCATGCCTGACAAATTTTGGTGTCCTTCTATGGGGTTACAGTGTTGGTGGATAAGGGAAGAGCAACTGACATCATCTACCTGGAATAGTGCAAAACATTTGATGCTGTCCTGCACAACATGCTTATCTCTAAATTGAAAACATGGGTTTGACAGATGGACCATTCAGTGGTAAGGAATTGGCTGGATAGTCCCACTCAGTCAATTGGTACAGTCAATATGCTGGAGGGAAGAGATGCCATCCAGGGGGATGTTGAAAGGCTTGAGTGCTGGGCCTGTACAAACCTCATGAGATTCAACAAGGCCAAGTGCAAGGTCCTGCATCTAGGCCAGGGCATTCCTAAGCACAAATACAGGCTGAGTGGAGAATAGATTGAAAGCAGCCCTGATGAGAAGGACCTGGGGGTGTTGGTTAATGAGAAGCTCAACATGAGCTGGCAATGCGCACTTGCAGTCCAGAAAGCCAACCGTATCCTGGGCTGCATCAAAAGAAGTGTGACTAGCCAGGTGAGGGAGGTGATTGTTCCCCTCTACTCTGCTCTCAGGAGAGACCCCACATGAAGTACCGCATCCAGTTCCGGAGCCCCCAGCAGAAGAACAACATGGACCTGTTAGAGCAAGTCCAGAGGAGGGCCGCAAGAATGATCAAAGGGCTGGATCACCTCTCCTATGAAGACAGGTTGAGAGAATTGGAGTTGATCAGCCTGGAGAAGATAAGGCTCCAGGGAGGCCTTATAGTGGCCTTCCACTACCTAATGGGGCTGGAGAAGGACTCATTGTCAGGGAGTGTAGTGATAGGACAAAGAGCAATGGTTTTAAGCTAAAAGAGGATAGACTTAGGCTAGATATAAGGAAGAAATTATTTACTGTGAGGGTGGTGAGGCACTGGAACATGTTGCCCAGAGAAGCTGTGGACGCCCCATCCCTGGAAGTGTTCAAGGCCAGGGTGGATGGGGCTTTGGGCAACCTGGTCTAGTGGGAGGTGTCCCTGCCCATGGCAGGGGGGTTGGAATAGTCTGGTCTTTAAGGTCCCTTTCAACCCAATCCATTCTGTGGTTCTGTGATTCTATAATTACTTCTATAATTACAAACTAGGAATAAACTCCTGTTCTTGATTTACTGTGCCTTGCTTATCCTCTGTGGTTCACTACTCTTTCACGAAAATACCATATAGGCCCATAGCTTTGGCAAAAAATTGCACTTAATTCTGCTAGAATATTTTAAGAATTAGCATCACTAGCCTAATTTTCAATATATTTTGGATGGGATCTCATCTATTCTGTCTTTTCTAACATACTTTTGAATGTGGTATTACTTGGAGAACTGAGTGTCAAAGAAATAACAAAATGTAATATTTATACATTCTTTTCATAACACATCAGTTCTCTGGCAGGGGTGCTCAGTGGCAAGAAGGGACCAAGTAAACCATATACCTGTCAAGGAATAGAGGTTCTCCCAGAGCACACAGAAAAATAAGAACATTCCTGAAGCCGTGACAAGCAAAAATGGTATTCAATTCAGTTCACTCCACAGATCCCATAGACTTCCTCCTAGCTAGCTGGAAAGGAAGCTGGATTTTTCAGGCACGTGTTTGTTAAGAGAGAGAGGGGTACCTGAAGAGGCTGTTACACAGTGTCCATTATGTAGTACTATGATATATTACATAGTATTACGTAGTGTATCCATTTCTAGTTTGAACAATAACAGTCTTATATAAACTACAAAGGTGAATTAACATTAGATCACTACCAGCAAAGGACAAGTTTTAGAGCCAGATGTTTCTCCTTTAAGTGATGAACACAAAAATAAGGATACATTTTGCTAAACGCAGAACAAGCAAGCAGACAGCTCTTTTGGATTAATATAATATTCAAACTACAACATTTTAATGCAAGTCAAACATTAAAAAATAAAGGAAGTTAATTGATTTTAAATCTAAGCCATTCTGCTTTTATGTTGAGTTTTATATTTATTTTTTATATGTATATGTATATATTTTATATGTATTATCTTGCCATGCTACAATTTATGGTTTCATAATTACATTTTCCTGGCATTGCTTTATTTCTTAGGAAGTTTCTCTACTGTTGCACATAAGCAACAAAGCAAATTACCATCGTGAAGTGAAATAGCAATAACTCATATCTTCTAAATGCACAAGATAAGAACAAGAATTTCTTTTCCAGTCTTAAGAGTCTTTACCTGTTACCACTATAGGTAGGATTTAAAATGAAAAAGAAGTGATATATTTTACAATTTTCTTCCTTTTACAGCGTTCGTGAGCTATTTAAAGTGTGATATGAATCAGAATAGTGGGTAGAAAGTTCATTATATTGCAATTTTGTTTTCCCATGCTTTAATTACAAATATAGAATTCATAATTGATGCATATAAGTAAAGTCACAAGATGAAAAATAAAACAAAGTTAATATTCAAGGAAGAAGTTTTCCTCATTTGTGATGGTTTTGCATTCCTGTGAAAACTTTCAAGTGTTTTTTAATGTTTCCTATGGTCAAAATATAGAAAATGCATATTATTTTTGGTAGAGTTATAAAGACATAGATTATGCCCATGTACTCTTAGACTTCAGCTTCAATGAAAACAATTTTTTCCATTACAGAGTTAGAAATGAAATAACTGTCTATGAAATTATATGCACCTAGTTATCTAAATTGCCTACTCTGAACACATTTTAAAAATTATGGATATTTTCTGCATTCAGAATATCATTTCCAATAGGTCACCTTCCAGAATTCTGTTCCCTCTTTCTTTAGTAGTCATTTATCCCTTTCAGCTCCTTGAAGCAAAATCTTTATTGATCTTTAATTACTAAAATACCAAAAAGTTCAATGGGTGATTTGATATATCAAAGCTACGACCTGAAAATCTGGATCATGTTACTCACATTATGACTTTTCTTCTGATATCATTTCTTATGCCAAATAATATGTCACCTCCCAAGTGATCTTCATGACTTCAGTATGACCGTTTCCAAAAAGCTCCTATGCATATATGAATGAGATCAGTATCTTGCTGTTTAAAGCGAGATACTCCTCCATATTTCTGCACAGAAATATGAGTGGTTTCTCAGTCAAACTGAGTAGATAAAGTTACAAAAAAGACAAGGAACATTCTGTATATCTGCAATACAATATTCTATAAAACTATTTCACAGTTTCATTAATTATCAGGGACAGACAACTCTCCTTCAAAGGCAAATTTATTCCTTCTGGAAAAATTTTTCTACCCCTCCTACTTACAAAGAGGAAATTGATCAGAAACCTTATTCTGAATATTAAAAAAGAGAGACTGGGATTCAGGGAGAGATGGGACAAATGATTCTGACATGCCAAGAAGCCCCAGTACGGCTGGCGCAATGCCCCCAAACAACCGCGTTCTTCAGCAAGGAACTGAGTAAATCCAGGTTATCTGCAAAGCAATACCTGCTTGCTGAGCAAAGTGCTTGGAGATAACTTTGAAAGACCTCTGTTATTTGAAGAGCTGAGAGGTATCACTGTGCACAAGTTTATCCCAATTTCTAGGTTATATCACTTCTGCTAGATTTTTCAGGTTTCAATTCAAATAATTTTCAAAGGAAAACAGTCCAGATTTTTTTTTTTTAAGTATACATGACAGCAAATATGAAGACATACAGACATCTTATAAACTAACAGTCCACTGTTCAAAAGGGGAGGAAAGTAATTAAACCATGTTTAATGACTTATATTTAACATCTTCTGAAACTCAAAGGACATAAAGGCACCATTTGACACAATTTACTTATAGGAAACACTTCACTGAATTGAACTTCTTGAAGTGAATTGCAACATCTGAAACTTGATGAATTTGACCTTAAATATCAATGTTTAGATGAGTGAGATTTATACAGGAGGAACAGAACAGGACAAGACACCAGTAAGGTGACTTAATTAAAAGTAAACAAATCACTGACTACTCAGAAATTATTTCTCCACTATTTTCAGTCTGCTCCATTATTGGCAAGACTATTACCTGTCTCTAATACCTTCCTCCGACTTAAGGATTAGGCAGGACATTATTATACCTGCCTGATCACTGTCAATGCTTCTGAATTCTAGGACTCCCTTATGTGCCTATCTAATCTTCATTTCCTTCCAATTTTAACAGGAAAATAGACAATTGCTATCCATTTTTCCATGTAACACCAGGTTTGAGTAAAGACCAACAATGCCTGGCATAAAGACTTCCATGTGGACAACACATTTTCCTCAGCTCAAAACATTATTTTCTGGTAAGAAGTGGAGATTAAAATAAAATAAAATTAAATTAAATTAAAAAAAAAAAAAAGCTTGAAAATGAGAGTGAAAACACGCTTCTACCAGGGACCTCTGCAGTTCTTTTCTCACCTCAGAAACATCCTTGTTGTGGTTTAACCCGGCCGGCAGCTAAACACCACACAGCCGTTCGCTCACCCTCCCCCCTCCCTCTCTGGGATGGGGGAGAGAAACGGGAAAGTGAAGCCGGTGAGTTGAGATAAAGACAGTTTATTAAGACAGGGAAATAATAATAACAATAATAATAATAATAATAATAGTATTAACAATAATAATGTGTACGAAACAAGTGATGCACAATGCAATTGCTCACCACCCGCTGACCAATGCCCAGCCTATCCCCGAGCAGCCGGCCCCCCACCCCGGCCAGCCACCCCTATATATTGTTTAGCATGATGTCAGATGGTATGGAATACCCCTTTGGCCAGTTTGGGTCAGCTGTCCTGGGTCTGTCCCCTCCCAGCTCCTGCTGCACCCCCAGCCTGCTCGCTGGCAGGACAGAGCGAGAAGCCGAAAAGTCCTTGGCTTGGTGTAAGCACTGCTCTGCAACAACTAAAACATCAGCATGTTATCAGCGCTTTTCTCATCCTAATCCAAAACATAGCACCCTACCAGCTACTAGGAGGAAAATTAACTCTGTCCTAACTGAAACCAGGACAATCCTTTCTACCATAAAGGCTGCAGGCACACAGGCTTCAAATTGCTAACCTTACTAGCATTAACTCAGGACCAATCTGAATATGAATTAGGACAGCAGATCCTTTTATTTAGTTATTATTTTTTATCCAACTCTAATTTCAGGGTTTCATGTTTCCCTTTAAAAGATTGCCAGAAAGTTTTTATCTTTTCACATTAAAATCAAATATCCATTAGTTAGGACAGCATAGGCTGGCTGCAAAAGAAATACTTTTTGTACCTGTAACAACAAAACCTTATCCTTGGAAGCACAAGTCTGTCTTGATAAGGGATATTTCATCTGTACAGCAGTGTTTTCTGTTTCAGTGTACTTTGGTTGCAAAGAATTCAGGTACATTTCATCTCTTCAAGAGACATATAGTTCTTATGAAAAAAAAAATATTCTCAACATAAATAAGACTTCTGAGTGCTTGAAATGTCTTTTCACTTTCAACTATGTCAAGTGCTTTTCTCAATAATAAAATTTTAAATATACATTGGAAAATCTGATTTTTTTTTTTCCAGTTGCTGTCCTTTCATGTATACACAAATTTATTTTATATACTTGGTCACAGAAGCATTGCTTGAAAGTGATGCAACTGTATCATTTTTTATGGTGGAAATTTATATTTATACATACAATTGTGAAATGACTCCTCATTCTTTAAATTCCCCTGCTAAATTTTATTTGAAGATAAGGAAACCTGTTTAAACAGAGATGCCCCTTTCTGAAAAAAAAAAAAAAAAAAAAAAAGCTACAGATTTTAATTCATCATAAATTGATTTTATATTCTAACACAGATCTGAGATATTAACCTGGAAGCTTGTTACTTGCTTCTCTCCAGGATTGACTCAGCTTGCTGACTTGGACAGGGACAAGCAGTTCTTATGAAATCTGAAGAGCTTTGTTTAAAACAGAAGCTCCCAAATGGAAGTTACGGAAGGCTTACTTGAATAAAAAATGGGAAATTAGGAATTTTTAACTTTTACAGTTTACCAGATAGGGAAAAAAAATGAGGTCTGCATTCAGTAAAGACATTCAGACACTCTCCAGAACCACTACTATATTTTTAGATAATGTTGCCATACCATATGATTGCCTTTAGCTTATGAAATTTCATACGCGTGAGCAGATTCAGAAGGGAAACCCTGAAAGAAGTTAAATTCAATTATATGTATTTTTTTAAACAAGCTGTAAATTGAATACCAACAACTAGGATGTGCTGATATTAATTACCATATCATAAAATATTGCATCTAAATTATGAAACTGTTTGGGGACTCTAGGAAAAAATAGTAACAAATTCAGAAATGCAAACCATGGAACAGCTGAAATAAAATATACTAGAGAGGAATGAAGAAGAAAATAGTTAATTTTGACAAGAAAAATAAAACTTTGAAATGGGGTCTGGACTCATCACTACAAGTTAAGAAAACATCAACCACAGCAGTTTATACTTATCATTCTAATAATCCCGGTGCTTTCTCAAGTGCCTTCAGCAAACACAAATAAACAAGGAAAAATGAAAAACAACCAGTCCAAGCTTGTGAATCTGTAAGGCACTGGAATTGACTTAGGTATTTGTGTGTGTGTGTGTTTCCTAATTTAGTCACATGAACTATACAAAAGGTAGGAGTTACTGTTTGTTGACTATTAATAAACCTGTTTAAAATCTGAGCTGTTAAGAAAAACTCTGTTTTAGATACAAGGGAGTGAAATTTGAAATAGTTAGTTCAGTTAACCAAAACTCAATTTTAGGCACTGCAACATGAAACGATAACATAAACTAGAGGAGTTTTACCTCTTGAGGTTAGGAGCTTGAATCTCCAAATTCTTTGTGCTTTGACAGTTTATTGACATTGTCATGAGAAGTTCCAGGTGGGCCTGCTCTATGAAAGAAATTTCACCATTATTTTTGAATTGGCTAATGACTTCTCTGTTTAATCATTTCTCACATATAATGCAGCAAGAGAAGAACACTCAAAGAATATTAAGCCAGCAGGATGCCCTATTGAGAAGCCTCACATTGCTGACTTTATTCACAACATGTCATCCATCCATCCCACATACATACAGAAGACCCACAACTATTCTAATTAGAACAACATCACACTGGTATAGATTTTAGGTAAAACGGCAAGTACGGTCCTGACCATTCACTGAACATTAGTAAACCCCAAACAGCTCTGCAAAACAAAGGAGAAGTGTGTCCAATTATTTCTTTGTTTAAGTTTCCTTTTTTTAACAGTGTCCAAACAGGCTGCCACATACTGAAAGGCATCACAAGGTGCACGAACACCAGGGGCACAGACCTGCACAGCTGGAACTGATGAACGCCTTTTCATTCCATATTTCCTTAGAAGGTTTATTATAGTGAATTATTATACTATCTTAAATTCTGATTCAACAAATATTACATAAAGCAAACTAAGCTTAATTTGCTAGGATAGGATTCTCTCTTACACTGAAAACGTTGTGCAAGTATTCTCAATCCCATGTGCAACTACGCTACTTTTGATGTCTTACTTCAGGGTGTGTGTATTCCTATGGTCTAGAGGAATATACAAAGGACAGACTGGAGCAACGTGAAAGAGGGGAAAGTCAATTTAGATTTAGATATCTTGAAACACCAGCCACAAGGCATCCATGAATCTGGGCTGTTGAGGTCCATCTGAGCTGCTGCTGTTAAAGCTCTGACAAGAAAGCCTACTGCTTCCTAGCAAAACCACCATGAAGCACTGAGCTTCCCAGTGCAGGTGTCAAAAGGATTAAGTCACATTCCTGTGGTTTAACACAACATCCACTTCACTCCTTAGTGCCAGTGCACAACGTGACTAAAGGAAAACTCAGAGTGCGATGTCCCTGCTGGTGCAAGTACACAGCATGTCAAAGCCTCTCAATTTGCATAGCAATTAGTAGACAAGGACAAGCTGTAAAACCGAAGATGGACAAATATGATATGAAAACAAATTTCATGCTGAGAGTTCTCAGGTGTTTTTATTAGGACTGACAAATGAGAAGTATGATTTGAGAGAAAGCTGAACCTGACTCACCACTGTTTTCTTGCAACTTTACCCTTGCGAACAGGATGATTTTGATGGTATTAGCTACTGCAGTGCGAACCTAGGCAGGACCAGTATTTTTAAATCTCACTTGTCCCTTATTATTCAAAGGGAAATCTGCTAAAACCCCACATTTGCCATCAATGATACCTCTTAGCATTGTCACACTCAAATTGAGCAGAGCACACCATGGAGGAGAATTACACACTGTCCAAGGACAGAGATATTGTTGTATGTCAAGGAGTTAGTGATGCACACAGCAGTTAACCTGGGCAGATCCAAGCCCATGCTGTGCTGCAACTACAGTGTAACCATCAGGCTGTGTGGGGCGGCTGTGCATATCCCTCCGGATGTTGATTGTAACAAAGGAGACCACGGGCAGCTCCCACTCAATTCTAGCAAGTAAACTACCTACATGTCCTTGCGTCTATCAAGAGCTACAGCAGCAAGTTCCCATGGGAATGTTCTTCGTTGGATAGTAGAAATGATGAATAGAATTGGTTTCCTTGTAAGAAAATCCTGTAAGAGCTCAGAGGAGCAAACCAGTGAGCCTCTATATGGGTGGGATCTGCATGGCATGCTACACTGTGATCAGAGTCCCATTCGATGCTGTACAGCTCAGAGCTCCCACCATTTGATGGGACATAGGAGTACCTATACTGTTTTGTGTTAGCTCTGACAAATAGCATTTAAAATTGTTTTTTTCAGAGTCTGAGTGCCTTTCTTATCAGGATCATAAAAAAACAGCACCTCCTGGTGCAAAACAAGGAGGAGTTTCATGGGTGTTTAAATTCTGCTTTCATTCCTCTTCTCTGATCTTGAGGCATAGTTGTTCTGAATAAAATGTTTGTTTTCCCTTCTCTGCATAGGAGGGAAGTGAATGTTAGGACTGAGATGGCTAGCAAAGAAATTCATGTTTTTCCACAAGAACAGCGGTAGCTAAACTGCTATTTAAAATGCATGTATAGTATGATGTCCTGAGACTGAAAAAAAAAAAAAAAAAAAAAAAAGATTGTTCATCACAAGTAACTGTCATGCCAAGAAACACTTTTAACTAAAGAAGTGTTATTGCTAATCAGAACAGACTAAAGGAGCCCTCTAAAGTAAATTACTGCCCTGACTATCATTCAGTGGGAGATTTTCCATCTGAAAATCTGTGTGATAGAACATTATATAAAAATAAAGTGTGAATATCAAAACTGCAAAAAGGCTCAATATTGTGTAATTTGTATTTAAAGACTCATCAGAGCGTTCTGTTGGACTGTCTTGTAAAGACTTGTTTTGTTTTCTTTTTAAGTGCTTAGGTACTTGTGGATTTTACCCAGCTGGGCAGCTGAGCTCCACAAATGCTCTCTCACTCCCCCCTCTACCCCCTCCCGCCCTCCCCCCCCAAAGGGAAAGGGGGAGAAAATACAATGGAAAGGAATCAAGAGTTGAGATAAGGACAGGGAGATCACTCAACAATTATCACGACAGGCAAAACAGACAGCATAGGGAGATTAATAAAATTTATTACCTATTGATAACAAGCTAGAGCAGTGAGAAACTAAAAGCAAACTAAAAACATGTTCTCCACATCCACTCTCTTCTACCTCCTCCCACCATGCGGGGCAAGGGAACAGGGAATGGGGGCTGCGGTCCGTCCCTAACACTTGGTCATCTGCTGCTCCTTCACTCTCTGCCCCTGCTCCACATGGGTTCCCTCCACAGGATGCCATCCTTCCTGAACTGATCCTGCATGGGCTTCCCACAAGCAGCAGCTCTTTAAGAACTGCTCCCACATGGCTCTGTACCACAGGGTCCATCCATCAGGAGAAAACTGCACCAGCACGGGTCCCCCACGGGCGGCAGCTTCCCCCAGACCCCCTGCTCCTGCGTGGGCTCTCCATAGGCCGCAGCCGCCTCCAGGCCACATCCACCTGCTCCACCAGGGGCCTCTCCACAGGCCGCAGGGGAACTGCTGCTCCGTGCCTGGAGCACCTCCTGCCCTCCTGCTGCACTGACCTGGGGGGCTGCAGGGCTGCTTCTCACTCCTTACTCTCACAGATGCTGTTTGCAGCAGGTTTTTTCCCTTTCTTAAATCTGCTCTCACAGAGGCGCAAACAACATCACTTATTGGCTTGGCTCTGTCCAACAGCAGATCCCTTTGGAGCTGGCTGAAACCGGCCCTTATCTAACATGGGGTAGCTGCTGGATTCTTCTCACAGAGGCCATCCCTGCAGCCCCCTGCTACCAAAATCTTGCCACATAAACCCAATACAATACTCAAAATGTTGGAGGCAAATAGTATGGAGGAGTCCTGCCAAAAAATCTAAAATGAATGGATCATGTCCTACAGAACTCCCAAGATCCTGTCCACTTCAAATGATACTCTGAGGAGCAGAGCCAAAATCATGATGTTAGTCTCTCACAGACCTGGTGGGGTACTGTGTGTCAAATGAAACAGAATCATAATGTTTTCCTTGAAGTTCTACAGGTCTTACTTAGCCAGCTATACTGTATAGCCAAGGACAACAGTTTTTTTTTAAATATCTTTACTTGCTTTCCCTTTCTAGATTTATTTCTCTTCTGACTTGGAGCCTGCTTCTGTAGCCAAGCATCAGATATGACATTCTGGTTTGCATGAAAGTTAAGAGGAGCTTTGGTATTCAATTTATAAAAAGGTAAGCATTGGGCGAAAGCATAAAAAAATTGCCAGTGGCTTGCAGTATTTGATATAGCATTTACTGTTCCACTGGAGTTGCTGTGGATAAAAGACAACTTCAAACAAATACAAGCTCACTTATTTGAAATGTACTGCAGCTTTTATACAAAATGAAAACGAGTGCTTAAAGAATACATGAAACAGGCATCATAACATATACCTAGGAAATCAAAATGACAACAATTTATTTGTAGAAAGAGTTGAGGGTATTCAAGTTTAATTTTTTTATCAGTATAACTGCATAGTTCATTGTCATTAAATTGCAGACTATTCTAGGCATTGTAGGTAGCAAGAATGCAGACGAAAAGAATACAATCAATGTTCTTTTCAAATACATGTGAACTAGATACCAACAATTTGATTATTCTCCATGAGTGATACTATTATTATCCTGATATAAAGCATCCTCATTCAGGTTAATAAACATCAATATTTATCTAAATTCATTTCATTCATTGCTCTTGCAAGTATAATAGAAACTTCAGTAATAAGCATTTTCTTTACTCTCAAGAGCATAAACTGAAGAAAAAAAAATCAAAAAACATTTTTTTCCAGTACTGACACTGGAAAGTGCTGATATACTGAAAAAAAAATAGAGACAGGAAGAAAGCCTTCCTGATTTTAGCACGGAAAATTCACAGGAGATAGAGTTTAATAAATTAAAGAGAATTAGGAAGGCAAAGAAGCAACATAATAGTTAGAAAATGGATTGAAGTACACACAATTAAAAATTAACCAAGTGCTTTTATGATGTACTTAAAACATCATACATTTCTAAAAGGGCTAAAAATACACAGAAATCCATAAGGCATAATAATACAGAATGAATACTGTATATCAACAGAGGAGTGGGCTGACAATATTTCTAACCATGTAAAATTAAAACCTGCAAATGGCTACTGATATCCTTCAAAAGATTCCCTTTGAATTACAATGGAATGAGGTCTTTAAAGTGATGTGAAAAACAGCAATTTTAGAGAGGACGAAAAGTGACAGCTTTTGGAATGATACTTAACAGCTCCTTAGCATCTGTCCTTGCCTTAGAATCACAGAGGTCTAAGCAACAAAAAGTGTTTTATTTCTACACCAGATAATATTGACAAACTTACATGAGTTCAGTACATGAAGGAATTAGACAATAAAAGCAGCTTTATGGAAACTACCCAGTACAGCTTGCTATCCAGTTACTAAAAATCTGGGTTACATGTAGACTTTTTGAATTACCAGTAAGACAACAAAAGTGGATGGAGTTTTTGGTAAAGAAAAGATCTTTTTTTTTCAACATGTAATTTAAAATGGTATGAAAAGGGGGAGCATACTGATGTGTGCTTTGAGTCCCAAGTGAGTAAGGAGCAGAAGCATTGTGAACACTTCCTTAACTTGTTTGGTCAAAGGCTTAAAGTCAGTTATATGAATAAAGATTTTATGGACTTGGGATTTCACATTGGACATTTTATCAGAGGATCACAGAGCCCTGCTGAAGACAGAGTTTCCTCATTTTTACAAGCAGAAAGGCAAGATACAGTGAAATAAACTTGGTCACAGTCACACAGCAATCCAAGGACATTGCTAAGATGAGCCCTAGTCCTTCCATTTCCCCAGGTCAAATCACTAGACCATACTGCTTTTTAAAGACAGTTGAAGATATAACTCACAGAAAATGGTGACAAGTGCACTGATGGATAAGATACCTTAGAATCTTTCTAGAGATTAGATTTATTAATCAAAAATTGACTCTGCAATTATTTTAGAATTGTTATTCATGGAATATCTTATTTGTCTGTTAAATAAGTGAAGGACAAAATTATGAAAAATTAATGAAATTATTTGAAAATACAACTTTCCTTGCATATACAACTGTACAGAAAGCTGTACTTTATAGAAACAGCTGTGCTGGCCAAGCCTGGCCTGTTACTTCCCTTGGGGGGGGGGGGGAAACTAAATCCAAGAAAGCACTTTCGTTCTTCCTTCTCTCACTCTCTGCCCTTGGCAGTACACCAGCATGTAAGTGAAATCTGCTACTGTACAGTCCTGCTATAAACTAAAAATGAAAAGAAGAGCCAGAAAATAATGGGAAGGGAAAAATGGCTGTGCAAACTATTCAAGCTCTGAATTAAGAAGTCTAAGCTGGCAATCTCATTGTATGTCATATGAGGTTTTGCAGTTTTGTTGCTAAACAGGAAATTTGAGTTGATGTAAAGTGCTGATCAGCAAGCTTCTCCTCTCCAAAATGACTCGAGGAAAAGAAGAAACTACTCAGACATTAGCATGAGGTACAGAATTAGAAAGAACAGTTTGGGACTATCAAACCTATCAAAACTAAACAGGAATATTGCACAGTGAAAAACTCATGGATCTGCAGATGAAAGCAAACCAAAATGAAATTACAAAGCAAAGTATAACTAGTAATATCTTTTAAATTTTTCTACAAGATAATTTAGGAAAACTTATTGCTTTCTTCGAATGTTATGTCTACCCTCCTGAAGCCCCTCAGGGTGATGAAGCTTGGGGGTGTTGCAGTGAGCCACTAGTATCCCGAGGTCACCCTAGGAGGGATGTCACACTGATGCTGAGGCTTCTTCCTCCTCAGTTCCCAGGTCCACCTGCATTGCTTTTTATATGTTCCCTTTATACATTTTCCATTCTTTACACATTTCCTGAGACCTGTGACATACTGCTGCCTGCCTCAAGCAGCAGCAAATATAACCGTATTTACTGGGCTACAAAATCAAGCAATAAAGGTCTGAGAGGTTTTCCCAGACTTCTGGGACACTTGGAGATGTGGACGTGATCCAAATGTTCAGGCAGGCTCTGGAGTTTCATCTTCACTTGTCCTTTATATGGTACTCAAACTGCTCTAGAAATGCACGCCAGGATGTGGAAGATAAAGCAAAGATTTAGTCTAAGAATACCATGAGGATTTACCACATCTTTTACCACTCCTGGACTCTTTTTTTATTTTTTATTTTTTATTTTTGGAAAGTAACAGTTACAAAATACCATCCTCTCCACAGACAGTAATGTATGAAGAAAAGTCCAAAGGGTAACCTCCCTTGAAGAAAAAAAAAAATATATATATATATATATACACATACATTTCATTTGGTGAAAGTATGTGCCAGAATGAACCTTGGTTTTCACAAGAATTGGAGACTCAGAGTTGAAAATCAACCTGTGTATGTAAAGTGTAGGTATCTACTACAGAAAAGTGTGAGAACTACTGGAAGCTTTAAATGTGCATGCGCATAAAATACTGCTGAACGCAAGAAATTTCCTTTCTCACATGTCAAACACTATTACAATCATCTTGATAAACTCTCTTGATCTTTATCCTTCCCCTTAATTATGCCTTTTCTGTCTTTTCTTTTCCATGTGAAGTTTCCATCATGTCTTTTCACTGAGTCTCCTTCTCTAGCGAGACACACACAATCCCTTTCAGTGCCTATGCACACAACTGCATTTTCAGCTTTCTAGCCAATTTCAACCATGCTGAATGATGAAGTTTTGTTATGCTTCTGCAAAGGTTGTGAAAATGGGCAGCCAGATAGGGGAAGGAGGGCATGCTGGGCATGATGCTGAATAACAAGCTCAAGCTTTATTAAAGTCCAGAGAATCACCAAGAAAAGTGACATTACAAGTGCCTCAATCCCAGGAAAGGCTTCATTCACCATTCGCACACTTTAGAACAACAAAGGCAATCAAACTTCATTCACCCTGGTGATGTGAATTATTTTTTTTTCCACCTTATTTCTTACTGGGAAGTAAGGAGAGACTAAAATATAGCCTTATGTATTGAGAAAGCTATAATGGTCTTAGCTCAGGCCACATGCATTTTAGTGAGCTGAATTTTGCATTCTGTTTGCCTGCATTTCCTTTATATAGCACTAAAAAATCCCCTGAAAGCCATGAGATTACCAATTTGAAAATGCAGTAATAGTTCAAGTTTTTACCACGTCCATTCACTGTAATGTTTTTCAGGAGACTAAATCTGTATTGCACCATTGTCTTTTTTCCTCTGAAACTATGGTCACTGAAATTAAGTATCAGAATTTTAATATCTCATACAATTTGCGGCAGGTGCTTTACTACCTCAATCTTTTCAATATGCTGTATTCTGATTGTCCTGCCTTTCCCTTCCACACAGTTTACAGCCTCACTGAATAGTAGGAAAAAATGTACTCACCATCAAACAAAACCACAAAACATTGTAGCTGAAAGAGAAAAGGTCAGAAGTTTCAAAAGCCACTGGACTATTATATGTATTTCAGAAATATTAATAACTTCAGTGAGAATCCTTACCTTTATGCTATTTTAAGTAAGAGTAGTTTGCTATTGAAGGATTTTTTAAAAGATGCAGTGATGAACTATTTCATTAATTTTTCAATTTAAAAAATAAAATCACATAAAATGCTCCTCTTACCATTGCTGATCAAAATACCCCAAGATACAAATTTTCCATTCCAGGTATTTACCATAAAAGAAGAGAAAGTGAAAGCCTGGTTTCTCAATACTGCAAAACAAGGAGATTCCACCTTTTACCTAACAACACAAACTGCATCAGTTTCTTGAGTGTATGGGAGATCCATTTTTCATTCTATCACCTGCTTGAGAAGGCTGAAATCTCCAGTTTGCAAAGAACGCTGTCTCTCCAGAGAGCAGACTTGGACTTCAGAGTATTGGGCAGTCTGATAAGTCTCCTTTTATTGCAGCTTTCAGGTATTTAAATGTTTTGTAAGTCAAAAACAAGAAGACCTCGAGATGCCTCATGGAGATGTGGCATTGGACACATGTAACAGACGTGATTCGTGTCTAACCTTCCGTGATCTATTTTTTCTTTGCAAAACAGCTTAAATTACACTACGAGACCACTTCATCCCACCCAGGAATATCCAATAAGCCTGTGCTGTATCCTTTTCTACTTTGCTGGAGCATATTCCCAACCTGCAAATTATTGGAAACTGAGAAAAGGAGAAAGTATTGTTACATCCCTGTTTGCTACTCACTTCAGTTCCTAGGCAAGGTCGGGGGCACACATGTGACGGTGGCACTATCTACTTCTCGTGGACTGGACTGAGTCCAACTCTTCTATCCTGTTCTCCCCACATCCTGCCCCATAGCCCAAAGCTAAGAACACATTCCAACCGATCTGAGAATGGTCAGGAAGAAGCTCATTACTAAAACAGAAAGAAACAGCTAAATTCACAACAGACATCTGAATAGCCACAGGAAAACTATTGGAAATATAATATATAACACTTACTGAAGATTTAGAATGAGATAGAAAAATCTTATTTCTTTGCACAATGGCAACACATAATAGAGAAATTAATTCTTCTAATCCTTTTCTTTTTCATAATAAAGCAAAAGGCTAAAATTGGTCTGAAGTGCCTACATCTTTGGACAACTTTCAGATGAATGTCTAGTCCTTCAAAGTTGAATTCTGTATCATGGCAAAATGCACTTTTGTAACATCAAAGAATTAAGCCTGCATTTTCTTTACCCATTTTTCAGCTGCTAACAAAGACAAGCATGGTGTTTAAAGAATACAAGTTTAGCACAACAATAAACTGAAACAAACTGCAACTTTCCAAAGTCTCTTCTCCAGCTACAGTTGCTAATCTCACTGATCAACCACAAACACTAAAATAAATAGCTAATAGGTCTGAAATCATCCATGCTCAAAACCCCATATGACTTGGGGTCACAGTTTACAGTACAGAAATATTCCCACTCTACATAGCAACATGAACTATCCTGCAAGCAAAGCCATTTCTCGTAAATCTTACTTATTAGGAAAAGGTCAGTGTCCTTGTCCTTAAACACCTGAATCATTCTGGATAATGTAATTTAGTGTTTTGTTTGTTTGGTTGGTTGGTTGGTTTTTTTCCTCTCACTTTTAATTTAACATCTTAATAATAGGGTACTATAGAGATCGCATTTAAAATTTTGTGAGGTTTTTATAATGGCCTGACTTAAGAATATGTTTCATTATATTAAAGTAAAAACAAACAACAAAACAAACAAAAAAACACAACAACAACAACAAAAACAAGCACTCAATCTTAGACCAGTGAAATGTGAAATGTTTCCTCTTATCTTTTAATATACAGAACAGAATATTAAAACTAGTGATATTACCTTTCCTGTTCTACTTTTAGAAACGTGACTACAAATTGTGCTGGACATATTTGATATACAAGGGGTTAGTTGTTACTTTTCACAAAATAAAGAATTATCCTTTCTTTCAATAGCCCACTGTATTTAAACACTGCCATTTGTATATACCTGCAAGAAGTAGAGCTGGGCCACCAAGACTCACCTCTGACCAATGAGAGGTCTCTCATTCTTACGACCAGAGGGACTAGTCCAATCATTGAGCTCAATGAATTCAAGTACAACTTTAAATGGGGTTAGAGAATGATTTTGTTTTATATCTAAAGTTGTTTTAATACGTACTTATGAAAAATAAATAAATTTGCTTGCTTGGGAAACTGGTTTTGTTTGTTTGCTTTAGCATGTTAGCAGATGAAATTGGTTTGGTCTCTGAACTTGCCAAGTAGGGAAATAAAGATTTTTAACAGTTTCTTCAGAAGTATTATTTTATGTTCATTCATTTCCTTGATATGACTTAGGTTCCAAATCTTTTTCTATCCTTCATAAAATGATCTTTGAACGGTGGTCAGTCACTTACTTGGTTCAGATCACTGCAGATAAGTTCTTCATCTTTTTAAAATGGACTTTCTCAGTAAGAATTTCTTTCATGAAAATACCAATTAAATGTATCATTGGATCAATGGAAAATACCATTAAATGCCCAATTGAAATATTGGGCATCATTTCACCACAACTAAAAATAAATAAACAAATAAATTAATTAATTAACTAATAAAAAGAGGCTAGAACTTGTGCACAAACTTTGGGCTTTGTTGAGATTTTCCTCATTTTTTCACTGCTCTCTCTAGTCAAATACTGAATTACTAAGTGTATCTATAATAAATTCTGCTATTGCTACCTCCTGTTAAGTAATGAAATACCATTAGTTAGAGCCCATAGTTATCACCTTACAAAGTTCCTTCAGAGCATTCACATTAGTGGCTACAGAATGCAGCGTGTTACAGAGACCCTTGTATCTGCAGTAAGCTGTAGGAGGTCACAGCTGTACCCATGAGATGTCGCATTTGCAGCTCACCCACCTACCAGGTAAGAAGAGCTCATGAGTTTGTATACAGTGCTGTATTGCTTTTAGAAGCCAAGTAAAACCAGAACTACATGCACATATATTACTGCCTCCCCAATTTTTTAATAAGGCCGTGGCTTATAGTACCTTTTCAATATCTTCCAAGAATGTCTAACTAGTGGATATAGCATGCACCTTTTGTTTCTTTTGATTACTTGTGCAAATGATTCTTAAAATGTGCAAATACATTTTTTTCCGGGAAAAAAAGTTTGCATCCAGAATTAGCTACTGGGAATGCAATCTGGGTAGACCGGCACAAGCCACAGCTAGCATTGCTGTGGTAGCTGTGAAGCTCTTCCAAATTGTTCTTTCATGAAATGTACACTAAAAAAAAAAAAAAAAAAGAAAAGAAAAAAAAAGAGAGAGAGAGAGAAGAGAAGCTACTGGTATTCCCTTTTACAGATTACACCTGCCAAACAGGCAAGTAATACTTGAACAAAAGTGACATTTATGTAAACTAACTGTTTATGAAGTTCTTGATGTGTTCCTTATGTAATTATCTCTCAACGTTGCATCCTGACACACAGAGAAGGCTACAACATCTGTTCATTTTATAGCCAACTGTTATTTTTGCCTTCATACAGATAGTTTTCCAACATTTTTATGTACATATACACACACACACATATATATAAATGCACAAAAATGCATTTACTTATACACTTGCATATATATCTTAATAATTGGCTAAGAAAGCAGGCTTTCATTTTGCTTCATAGTGAATCATTACATACCAAAACTGACACTTCTGATAAATGGCTGGGTAAGTTAAAACAAAATTAAGAATTAGAAGTAGATGGGTTTAACCAGAGATACTTTCTTCAGGAAAACAAAATAAAAAGAAAAGCAAATGAAAAAAACAGGGTAAGCCATTGTTTTTATTTTTATAAAGTCTATACTTAACCTACCACATCTGCTGTCTGAGTTTTATTTTGTCTTGCACACAAGTCAAGAAACAGAAAGCTGGATTCAGTCATTTCACTCACACCAAGCAACCCATTTCTTCATGTTCCATTAATCACTGTGAGAACGTTTCATTAATCATTGTAGGAAAAGGTATCAGCCATGGTCTACAGCAAACTCAGAATATTACACTAGATCAAGCAAATAAATCTTCATTTAAGAAAGATAAAACTGCTCATGATCCCCTCCTTAAAAAAAATAAAACAAGTACTGACTGGATTCATCAGTTTCCTCTGGCCGCTTACCACTGCTAGGACAACATTGAAGTACTTAATATTCTTGCACCCTGACTGCAGCTGTCCAGAGGAGAGCCAGTCTGCCTTTTCAGCTGACAAATGATCAGGATGTAAAGGTAGTAGATGCAAAGGAAGAACTAGCTGTTAGCTGCCATCCCTTTTCCCACTGAACATACAGAAGACATGCCAGAGAAAAATAAATGGGGACAGACCACAATGGAGCAGAGCTCCTCTATTTAAAACTTCTACCTGCATGAAAGATAACAGCTACACTAAAATAATATTGGATGCTATTGCACCTATAACATAACAGATGGACAGAAGATAAGTTTATCAAGTATAATAAGTTAGAGAAGTTTCTCAGATCACTGATATCTGCTGTTATCATATATTAATGTAGTAGTAGGTTTGTCATTTGCAAAGCCTGACATGAGAAAGTGCTGGCAGATTCATACTGGTAATTTTAATCAAAGCTCAAGAGCAATATTACATCAGGAGAGGCTGCAGTGAAATGCCCTCTGGTTTTGGAAGGAGCATTCTGCAGAATTTTCTGGTCATTCAATCTTCCAATCAAATCAAAGCTCACTTTAAATTTCCATACGTTTCTTACCAAATTCTAAAGAATAATCTTGATGTTCTTCCAAAGTCAAAATATTGAGCTGATAGGCATTCAAAGTCCTAGGATTCTCCATGTTAATATCATAACACTATTTGTAGCATGTGCCTGACAATAGGCAATTAGTGTAAACAAAACCAAACACCCTTCTAAGTTCAAACAAATAAAAAAGAAAATATTAAGACAGTAAATAACAACAAAATGCAGTGAGCACAAAGGGACAGTGTAAGAGATGAAACATGAAAACTAGTGATAAACATAGGATTTTATCGATAGTCAAATTTAAAATCTCCTTATCAGTAAGGTTTCTAATGTGCTTAGCAAGACATGCTTTAAACTAATATTGCTGTTACGCAGAAATTTCTTATTTGGCATCTCTTTCTAAAGGTCATAGGGTAATTTTTTCTAAAAGGAAAACCGAAAATATTTATTCATAAATAAATATATTCCAGAACAGTTTTAATGGCATTTAACCACCCACTTATGTGCAGTCACCCATAACAAGTATATTGTTTCTATATACTGTAATTACAGTACAAGATAAAGGTCTCATATGTACAACTAACCACTTAGTAAATTATAGGTTATGTTGATAATTACAGACATTGCTGAAATCACAAAATGAAAATCTTTTTCCTAAGTTTCCTAATAATCTTCCCTGTAGGCAGTTCTCCTATTATACGTGAATTCTATAGAAGCCTTAAGAAAATGTCATAATGCAGAAATATTTGTTTGAATAGTTCCTGCTGCCAGCAGCAAACTATAATTTAACACACTCTGGGATACACAGGCTGTTATTAATTCAACTTGCATCTGTAAGTGCTTATTTATTCCATTCTGTAGTCACATGGCACAGATTTGGTCTAAACAGCATCAGTAGCATCTTGCAGGATTTCTTGATGACGTTGAAAGAAAGTTCTTCCATTTTGTTTGTTTATAAACACCTGCACAGCCTTCGAAATTACTACTCAGTAATCAGTGGTAAAGGCAGTGAAATATTTTTTTTATACATATTTTTAATCCATCTTTGATGGCACAGGGAAAAGCAATAAACAAACCCAAAACAAACCCTTTTCTAAGGGTTCACAGATTAAAGGAAAGACTATATCATCATTTCCAAAATGCTGGGAAAGAGGCCACAAAGAAAAAAAAAAATTACTTTTTATTCTTTACTTAAAATGAAGCTAGGTTGAGTATGCTATTCACACCTTGTGTGTGCCTGTTTCTGGATTTATTTTTTTTTTCATTAGAAGACTTAAATCAATAAAAGCATGGGGTTTCCACTCATCTCAAGAATAGATCTCAGAAGCACTTGCCTTTTTCTTTGAATAAAAAAGGAAAGGAGAAATGATGCATCTTTTCTGCATTCCTCCCTACTAGTGACATCTTTATTTTCTCCTCACATTATGTATGTAGTCATTAAAATAATCATTCAGCACTTCTAGTCCTGAAGAGCTCTTTTTGTTTCTCTAATCAATTCATGCATTCTATTATCTGTCCAATAGAAGAGATAAAAAAATTACTTACACAGTTATTCTTCAGGCAGGTGGACACTACCATTTTATTTCTGTGCAAATAAGGGTGAAATTCTAAGACCAATGTCTTGGAGAAGTCAGCTAGTCCTCACATCTAAAAATAAACTGAAAGTCCTCTCATCCAAAGAAAATATGCATAAAACATGACAAAAGATTTGACCCAAGACAAAAATGTTAAATAGCTGTCACTTTAAGAGTTACTGTATATAATTAAGAGAACTCAAAATGAGCAAGTGTGTGCTTCCTAATGAATGCCTACCTAAGGGCTTCTTAAGGAAAACATAGTCTCAGTCACAGAATATTAAAAAGTGAGAAACAACAACAAAAAAGGAAGTCTTTTAACAACTAAGATGTACAAAACACAATGTGATGTACACTATTCCAGAGGCTTTATCACAAGCCTCATTATACTTGGTATTTTTCTTAAGGTCACATGGAAATATAAGAATTTTAGATTTCTCTTTTCTGTTCCTCTAGACTGCAAAGAAATCATTGAATGTAAGGGCTGAAAAAAATAGAAGGCAGATACAAAGAACCTGTGATTAATCACTTAAATGCAATGTTAGTAATTTTTTTTTATTTTTTTTTTCTTCTGAGGACTGCTGCATGATTTTTGAATGTTGTTGGATGTTGGCAACACTTGATTACTATGATCATTAAAGACAAATATTTGTGGTTAGTTAATACACATTCTCACAAACATTTAGTATTATATTACAGCTAATTTAAGGGGTTTGTTTTTTATTGCAAAGTGAACTGTCTTATGAACTCCAAGATTTGAAACCTTATGAGAGAAGTTACGTTAAGACTTTTTCAACTTAGTTAAAACTTTCTCAGAAATATAAACTCTGGATATTTTGCAAGTGACTAGCTTTATATGCGTGCAAAGATCATGGGATTTTGAAGAAAGAAAGAAAGTAGCAGTTTAGCAAACACATTTCATTATGGAATGTATGTGTTAGTTTACAGACCCACTAACTTCCTGCACCTACTGTCAACATGAATGATTGAAAATGAGCAGTAAAAAAAAAAAGTCTCTCTCTGTACATTACCTATTTACATGAGAGACATACACAAACACACATTCACATATGCCCTCCAAAATCATTACACATCTCCATATGTGTATCTCCATCTCACATCTCCTTGCTGCAAGGCTTTGAAAATAAACATGGCAAAGACTAAAAATTTAGTGGTTTAGTTACAGCTTGTCAAAGAAAAAGAGAACTGTGATGGGTAAAACATTAATATCTCTCCTCCCTTCTCTTTTATGCTGAATAAATTATTCATTTGTCATTTATTAGCTAACTGTGCATATTTTACCATTTTCTAAAGACTAATAATTACTTTATGCAACTCGAAGTATTTACACTGGATTTGTATGACTTTTTTGCACATTGACAGTTTAAACACTGTCATATAAAATACAGTGATTACTATTGCCTTGTCTGAAAGGAGGTTGTAAAAACATGTCTCATTAATTTTATGAGGTCATCCAATTGATATAAGAGAGTACTGGAGATTTCAGCTTGCAGCTGTAAGGCAAACAGGGGTCCCTGTGGGTGCACAGGCAGTCCTGTCTGGTGGTAGCTGGCAATGCAGCTCAACCACCCAGTCCCCTCTTCGGTATTTCTTTTTCCTGCATCAGCAACAGCTGCCTGGTCACACATGATGACAGCAGCATGAAGCTCAGCATTTGAGGGCTCTCTCATGCATGCAAATTTCACTTAAGGACTCTGTCCTAATCTGGGGTGTAGGTAAAGTGACTATTAATGATGCAAATAGTTTCCTGAAGAGTAACTGTAGCAAACCCTTATTTCCAAGTGCGTTTTCTCTCCAGTTCTCCACTTCCACTCATCCAGCTCCTATCCCAGTGTTTCTCCAAAATTATCGTGCTCCTTGCAGGATCTTACATTCCCTCTTTTTCTGCATTGCTGCAGGTATCCCCAGAATCCCCTATCCTGGGCCTTCCAATAACAGCAATGCTCCCACTCATTTTTTCTTGAGTGCTGCCTGAAGGAGAGGAGGAGCACATGGCGATGTGCCTGGGTCCAGGCCTGTGATGATGGGGAAGGCTGTTGCTGAGAGGCAGAATGGAGAACAGGCTTTCCTGGATCACAGACGTTAATAGGTGTGTCACCTGTACCCTGCCGGTTTAAAAACGTAGTATTCTTGAGCAGTCAGGTCCTTTACAAGTAATTGAAATGGATTAATAGGTTCAAGTATTATATTTGAGATCCAAAACAATATGAAATCACTTATTGTCAGCTAGGATAAAAATGTGCACTTGAATCATTTCAGTGGAGGTGGATAGCTAAGATTTAGGGCCTAATTCCCAACATGAGAAGTCATGTACACTCACAAATATTAATTGCAATGAAGAAAGAAAAAAAAAAAAAAACAAGCAAACAAGCAAACAAACAAAACCATTAACCTCAGTGCAAGTCTGTCACCAAGTTCTTCAAGTTTCATTGAATTGGAAGTGATTGTATATTAATAGATAAATTACACCTTGTGTTACCACTAGAAAGACTATACCAATATAGAAGAGAGATAGAAGAATTTGTGTCAAGATACAAACAGAATTGGGTAATTTTTATTAAAGATATTAAAGATATTTTAAAATTTATATTATGGAAGACTTCTGTATTTCTTACTTATCTGTTGGTACTGGTGAGAAATAGCATCAATGAACACTTACTGAAATAAATTTCTTAATATGTGAACTGCATATTGTTGTAAGTGAAATGAACTATATCAAAATGACATTAAGTTATCTGCATTTCATCTTTAAATTTCACTGAGGAACATAATGCTGCATATAAAATGCATATGAAAAGATATTATTGTTATAGTAAACTTCTGTTAAACAAAACTTATGAATAATCAGTATTGCCTTATGATCTTTGGTGTTCAGACTTTGAGCCTGCAGTCAATTGGGTCAGACACAACACAATGGATTTATGAGGTTGACTAGAAAGATGTTTTTCCTATGCTCCCAGAAGTTTTGGTGAATAATGCTTGCATCATATGACACAATTATGCATTATTTTTTCTACTTATATGGAGACACACTGCAACACAATATAAGGACAATTAAATGAATCAAAATGACATATCTGAAAACTTTTTTGTCATTCTAACAATATCCAAGTTACATGATTTTATTTGATTGAATAAAAGCATTGGAGCAAAACTTCCCATTCGTGAAAAGTTATCATCAGACCTTGTGTTCTGTACAAAATCTCAACAGTTTTTTTCTCTTGACATCTTTCTAAGAATACTTAGCTTCCTGTGAGAAATGGATTTGAAAGTAAATCTAGGTAACATTAGAGAAGTTTCCAAACAAATTCCCTATTTGTTACCATCACCTAAGGAAGAAGAAGAAAAAACAACAGTATGTTCTTCCATGTAGTTCTTCCATTCCTGCTCATGGCAAAGCTGTACCACATATCAAAAAGGATGACTTAGACAACCCTACGGTCCCCTTCAAACTCATTTATTGTTTTTGTATAGAAGTGGTCTCTGCCTTTTGAAGAATAAAAAAAAGAAAAAGAAAAAAAAACCCTATGTTTTTAATTGTGTTTGCATCTTGCTGTACAACAATGTGGAATATCTAAAACTAGGAAAATGTTTGCTAATTACACAGTTAGCAGTAGAACCCAAGAGCAAACACCAAAGATAAATGTCTATTTTCAGCGGTCAGTTCAATTTCTAAGAACATAAAGAGAGGGAAGTTCAGAAGTATATTTCAAAAATGAACACAAAACAGAACTTGCCTTCATCTCTATCATCTTGCACAGTATTATTGGATCTCACTGTACTCTGTAGCTATTATAACATGGGTAAATACTTCCTGTCAAAAGAATTGTTACAGTGATTAATACTAATGCCAGAATTCCAGCTCTTTCTAAAGTGATCAGAATAAGCGGTTGACATTTCCAGAGACTATGCACTTGATAGTTGATTGCGTATTCATGAGCATCTTATATGCTTAATGTTAAAGCAGAAATATACAAGAGGCTCTCTAAATATCTTTACTCCCCCTTCAAGTGATGTTCATATAGCACTATAAGAAATTTCATAAAAGAAGGAGACTCAGAAATATGCTCAACGCTCCTAAAATGAGGACAAGAGTCACAAGTACAGTTTAAAAGATTTCAAAGTGACCACTCAAGTTTTTACTGTTATACACATGCTTACATATCTCATTGAATCAAATTCAAGTTGCCCTCTTTCATTTCAGCTAAATTCTGAATGCACAATAAAGCAACTCTTCACGCATCTTGCACTTTCCATTGTTTTTAAGTCACTGAGTACCAGAAAAAAACATATAAGCATTAAAATGGGAAACGGAAAGCTTCAGCCATAGTCAGAAAAGGACTTTCTTCCCATACAGAATGGTGTTGCCAGCTGAAAAGGACAAAGAATAAGACAATACTCATTGCTGGCTAGGCAATGGCCAAATATTGAGCATTTGCAAACTTCAGTGAATATTGAGGGTAGGATAGGCTAGATCATTACCAAAGATGCATTTACCTGTTCTTCTGCTTACAGTTCTGGGCACTACCCAAAATCAGAATGAATAGTTCTACAGAATAGTTACAGTTAGAAGCATTGCCTTTCCTGAAGACTGCTACCTCTATTAGCAAACACTCTTTCAGAAGCAGAACACAACATTCAGCTCAGTAAAGCAGCTTAATCTGTTTGTTCTCACAGGCAGTATTTCATAATCTTTATTTCTTATTTAATTGCTGTGTAATAACTCCATTTGTTTATTTTTTCTTTAGAAAATAGCCATGAGGCTAAGCTGTAGAAGTGTTAAGGGAAGTAAACAAGAGGCAGATGCAAAGCTAATGATACCAATAGCAGTGATTCCTTGACTTAAAGCAGAAGGCAGTCAGTGCATTTGAACTAAATTCTGCAATTCTGCATCAGCAACAGAGATTCCAGTGCTGATGGCAGTACAACTGGAAGCAATGCCATTGAAGAGATGTCTCTTGCTTTGATTTTTAATCTTAAAACAATGGAAAAAAGTCCTTAAGATATCTGAAATCAAGGATAAGCAGGCCCTCCAAGGATTGTTCTTGCTCTATTAATCGACTTCTAGACAAAGTGCAGGTATCTTTTGCTATAGAACAAACCTCCAGAGCAGATATGCTTCAAAATACACTTAAAAAATACTATGATTTCAACCTATGCATGATGTAGAACTATTAGGTGGTCCCCATTACCATAATATCTTTCATTCCTTAACCCATAGGTATCTTTGTTGTCCTCTGATAGCAAGGTAAGGATAGTAGCACAAAGGGTAAAGAATCTGTTCAAGTAAGTCTATTGAACAGTTTTACATCCACAGGTATTTGACAGAAGGAGACTTCCTCCCACCACAGACAAAGACAATCAGTTACCTCTACAATCTCAAGGTTTGGGAGATGCTGAAGTGTTTGTCCTTCAACAACCAGTGCAAACTACACTTTAAAAAGAAGGTGTTTGTAGCTTATACAAGAGAGAAATAATCTGACAGCAGTCCTTGCTTTCTCATTCTATAGAAATGTATCATCACAAGTCTACTTCCAAACCCCTCAGATTTTTGTACACTACAGTGATTTTCTCAGGAGGTGAGCAGACTGTCATAAGACTTAACAGGTTGTAATGTTTGGGC
Organism: Anser cygnoides; assembly: GCF_040182565.1. Taxonomy (NCBI): domain Eukaryota; kingdom Metazoa; phylum Chordata; class Aves; order Anseriformes; family Anatidae; genus Anser; species Anser cygnoides. The sequence continues at coordinate 109,052,681 of NC_089873.1, read as the reverse complement.
TTAGACAGAAGAAGACGGGTAGAAGAGCATTAAGCTCTGATGTATACTGTAATATTTGCTCTTTAAATCTTTCCTGGTGACATATCATGTTCCTGTGCGTCCTTGTGCAAATTAAACCTTAGGGGCAGTAATGAACTCCAGCAATGACTAGGACCACACATGGAGACTTCATGTCTAACTAGTTCACAGCCAGGCTTTAAAGGAAGTCCTGAAGCAGCCTGTAAAACTCAACACATATATATCACAAAAACAGCAAAGGTTCAGTTTACCTCACTGTCACAACCGTATTTGTGCAGAAATTAATCAGTCATTTTCATGTAGTTAATTATACCTTATAGACAATGGCCACATCTTACTCAGTTCATACAATTAAATATTTATGATATCTTAATGTTTGTTAGCATTTTCAAGCTATTCTCCACTTATTTCTTCCTCTTTCTTTCCCCCCATGGTCCTTTTTTCAATAGTGTAGCAAATTGAAATTCTCAATAGACATAATTAAGTTAGCATTATTCAACCAATTTTTATACACCTACTTCAACTGGAAATCTTCAGGAGTTCACCGTTGCTGCCTATCCAATAACAAAGCTTTTACATCCACTACCACTTCTGTAATGGGATTGAAATTATTTCTAACATGCTCCTACCAAAATCCTTAGCCCATCATTTAATTATACTACAATCTTCTGGTATTTCACCCCTCCACACACAGTCCCTTGCGCAGTAATTTATATTTACCCTTATACCCTGTCTTCTGCTTCTACTGTTGCATTATATTTTGAATATAGAACTGTAAAGACCTTGATTTCAATTTCTTAAAGTCAAATATAAGATTTTCCTCTGACAAAAGTGTGTTAACTTCTGATGCTTTGAAGTCCATGGAACCTAGTCATGTTTGGAGGTACCTGAAGGGTAATTCTTTGACAAAGTACTGCTTTTAGAATGTGTATGAGCTATTACACTTTTATTGTTTCTGGAAAGGGAAAAAAAAAAAATGAAGATAAATTCTTTAAAAATATCACTTTCTACAGTTCTTACATGTTCACAGGATGGAGTTCTTCTTCTCTTCTCCTTTCTCTACTGATTTTTAATCAGAATATCCTTAATTTCCAGGAAAAAAAAAATGAATAGACAACATTAGGTATAAGTTAAACTCATAAGAGCAGATGGTTCTGGTGCATAACTTTACAGCTGAGCTAGACAAAACATAGGCTAGCATTTTTATTCTTTGGCACTAATATCTCAGCTTGCTTTTGCCTTCAATTGAAAATATATTTGAAATTATTTTTCTTAAGTAACACAGTTGGACAGAACTGCAAAGTATGCTACCAGGTTCTAAGACAGCAGTGTCTAAATGCTGGAAGATTTCCTTTGCTTTAATGTTCACATTCCATTTGCTTTAATGTTAACATTCATTTTATAGAAGGATGGAGGCAGGACATAAATGTGTATGTGTATGCATGGAAGTACACTGCTTTGAATGAAGGTCTGAAAAAGTCATTGAGAGTTTTCCACTCACTTTTAGACATCTTGTTGTATGAAGATGTATCAAGTCTTCTGCAGAATTTAAACTAAATGAATATGAAATGCAGTGGCATAATTACTCATTGCCAGGAACAGTAATATTCATTTTATGTCTATCAGAGCTCTGTAAAGCAGCCTCCAAAAATTAATGAAATGGACTTAACTTAGCATTACTGACTTAAAGTCACTGTGTGACACAGATTGCATTTAAAACCTACTTCTTAAGCTGTCTATTTTTATGCCCCTATGCCCTGGCAACTGCGTAAGAAATCAACTTTTTTCTGTGAGAAGAGAGCAAATGATCACCCTTTCGCTATGAGGAATCCAAAAATTTTCAACGTATTTTCCCCTAAGAGCACATCCTTTATATTAACCTTACTGACAATTTCTGCATTTTTCTTCTTTCTTTTTCTGTGTTATGAAATCTGAACTCTTGAGTTAGTAATGAAAAAAGCTGCATAAAGGCAACAACCACAGTCAAATTCAAATACTTTACACTGAAAACCTGCAACCAAGGCAAGCCACGATAAATTCGTGCCATACATCACAAGGTACAGAAGATCAAAATGTCAGTGCAGCCATTCACTCCTTTTGACAGTAATGAAATTGCTGAAGTTAACCACAAACAGGCCGTATTCGCTGCGGCATTCCCCAGTCTACGTGCCAATTACAGGATTTCAGAGGACCAATTTCCTCTGGATTTCACTGAGGGGTTTGTTTTGTGCTGTGGCTTTGTTTGTTTGTTTTGTTTTTCTTTGTGTGTTTTGTCTAAAACAAAACAAAACAACAACAACAACAAAAACTTCTAGAGATAGCATATCTTCCAATACCTACATTCTCACTTACTTTGGCTTGTTCAGATTCCCAGATATTTGTGAAAGTACTTCCTATTCTTGGTCCCACAACACTGTTCAATTTAAAAAATATATAAATAAATAATCATAAAATCAGAAAATCATAGCACAAATTCTTATCAGAACAAACTTCATCCACCTCTGAAAATTCAACATCCTCAAAGCCTTCAACCCTGAACAAACCAAAGTCTGTTTTGACTCCTTCATATAGTCTTGAAGGCTTAATTGATGCTATTCTTCCGAATCAAATCTGTTCACTACAAAATCTTGTTTTGTAGTGCCTACCCAGAAAAACTCCCAGTAACAGTCATAGGCAGACAGATGTCACCTAGTTTGGTGTTAGTTAGTCTTGGTCTTGACATCTTTCAATCTCCCACTTTCTCCCAGCACTGCCATGGTGGGAGGTTACCCTCCTCCAATCTCTTGCTTAGAAGCAAACATCATGCTCCTAACTGCACTCCTCCTGAGGGTAAAGAAAATCTTCCTTAGTTCTTCAAAGCATTCAGAATTATGATTTTCTCGGGTGATGTCCTAACATACGCAGCTGTACTATGCTATGCTTCACAGAGCAGAGCAAGCCATGAAAGCAGTCCAGAACCCAGACTTCAAGTATGCCCAAACTGCAAGCAAGATTTTTTTAGCTGGTCATACATCAAAATTGAAGCATTAACAGACAAGCGCAGATGGGTTCAAAGCAGATATTCACTTAGTAGAATATTCAGAATCCAACAAAATAAATCCTACTTAATATTTTCAGGATATTTTATGAAGAAAACTTTTTTCTTGCAAACTTCCCCATCTGAAAAGATTTGTGATCAATGTCTCACTGCTTCAGATCAACAGAAGAAAGATTACTGAAGATGCTTCACATTAATGCCTACAGTCTTTTAATTAATTTACAAAGTGATCCAGCGGGAAGCCACTGAAGACCTTCAGAACAACATCAATTTGTTTATCTCCTCTCCTGATGCTGGGTACACAAATGGGCACAGTTTTGGAATGTTCTTTTGAAGAAAGAAGTCACCCTTAAAATGAATTTCAGATTTATAAAGCAGTCATTTGAATCTGTGACATTAAGTCATGTACTATTTATCTACATGAACATGTCTTCCAAATTAGATTTTTCATACAGTCCAGAAATATAGGTATGTAGATTTCTTTGAATAACATCCCACTTCACACTGTGACCACAAATAATTAAGAACAAGGACTTACTAGAAGAGTTCTGATAATGAAAATGATGGGCAATTAATATCTACTGGAATTTGCTTCAGACAAGATTAATCAAATAAAACTTTTTTTTTTCCAGTTTTCTTTAATATATGACCTATTTGATTTTTTGGAGGGCCTTTGTAAACAGCATGTGAACATATGTTCTGTTTAAAAGAAGTGGATATATGCAGGTTGGAGACGGTCTTATGCAATTGTTTGTGCTTTGATCTTTTAGAAGCATCATATTTGCAGCAAAAAGACACAGTAATGTTACACAAAAGTATTTTCTATATGTGTGGGTGTGGCTGGAAGATAAAAGTGTATTCTGCACAGATGTCATAAAAAAATCAAACAAATTAGTAGGCAAATATGCTAGTGGAAACAACTTTGTCTAACAGTTCATTTTTCAGTCCACATGATTTTGTGTGGCAAATTAGAATAGATTAAAGATACTCTGCATAAACAAATGTAATTATCTGAAAATATTCATTACCATTCAAATATTTATTAGGAAACATTCCTCATCAGCTTTTACAGGAACACTTCCACAGCAAATTCCTTATCAAAAGGACTGCAGATAACTCAGGCTTAACTTGTAAATCAGGTGGAGAGACTATTCTGCTGCTGGATGCAACCCTCTCCCCCGTCCCTCAGGATTCTGACCTGGAGTTATCAATATAAGCCTGTGCTGTCTGCTCCTCTGGAAAATTGCTGTCTCCCCTTTTCTTTACTACTTCAATAAAACCTTTCCCAGAAGAAAAGTTCTTCCCTAAATACCTGAAGTGCTCAAATTGGAAAATGCAAATGGTTTAGGAAGATTTTGTTCCTTCCTACAAGTAGTATTTCTCCATTTTTTCTTACTAAAAATTGTGCATTGGGCCAAGACAGAAATCACGACTAATGTCCTAATTAGCAAAGATTAATCAACCAACAAAACATTCTCTTGAGGAAGATTTCAGATAAAGCGCTCCAATGATCATTTAAACCTGGAGAACATCTAGCATTCATTTCAATTATCTCATAATCCCTTCATATCCAAGTAACATTTTGACTTGTTCTCTGAATTATATTAATTTCCCAATTACTTAAAAAAAAAAAAAAAAGCATCCACTTAAAAGTGTTTATTTTGAGAAAGAGAAAACCAAAAATTTCCAGAAGAGAACTTCATCATGTTGGCATGACATTAGAAAGAAGCTTGAAAATAGAAGCTTGAAAAGAGATGGAGAATTCTTCTCTAGTTATTTGCTGAGAGTTGCCTACAGGTAGAAGGATAAGGACTGTGAAAAAGGATGGTAATTTTCCAGGAAATAAAAGAAAGACTGGGGTTCTCAAACATGACAGTGATCTGAGTCCCATGGCAATTTGTAGTAGGAGAAATAAACTGGATTGATGATGCAAAACATGAGGGGTGAAGGTAAGAAGGTGCTTGCATCATTGGCAGCTACAAAGTATCTCTGAGTACAAAGAGAGGAGATTTTTAAAATCATGTTGAGAGAAAGAATATGGGTCTTTCTTCATGCAGAAATCTGAGATTTTGAGTTCCTTTGACTCACTGGCTTCCCTTTATTCACACCCTCCACTTGAGCCAGACGCCCTAAACCCAACTGATAAGAACCAATCTGGCACCAACCTAATAAATAATTATTAGTTGTCATTCTTCTCACAGATGAGGGGAGAGGAGGAATGGGATCTGTGACAGAACTGGCCTTCCCTTTGCTCCATTGTTGGGATTCTGCTACCTCTTGCTTGCCTGGCTTTTTACTGCATTTTAACAGCATCTTGCTCAGCAAATAGGCCCATTTAAATGGCTTGTGCAAGTAAGCACGTGACTACAGGACGAGAGAAACTAAATATTTTTCATTAATATTTTAAGAACTCTATTCCAGCATAGTACAGTGACATAAGCCAAGCTATAGTTTCAAATCTATGTATTCCTTTACTAGGGTTTAATGGAAGACTTAATGAGTTATTAGTAACACCTTCTCCTCCAAAGTTTATTACAATGCAATGATTCTTGTAGATGCATGCTATTAAGTCATGGAAAGCATACCTTTTATCCTACAAAAATCTGCAGAGGAATTAGGAAACACAGTTTAAGTCTGAAACACTGACTATCATAATAACCTCCTAAATCACTGTCCACAGCCTGTACTACATTTCCTAATAGCAATCCACATTTTTACAGATGTAACTAAAATGATAACGAAAAAATAATTCACATTTGCCCTTAACATCCTCTCATGATACAGTCTATAGGGAACTGGATCAAGAAATATGCTACACAACATTACATACAAAAAGAAAAATAAATTAGTTATGGTCCCAGTGCAGACATCTAAGTCTGCAACAGATAGGACAAGAGAAAGATTTTTTTAAATAGCATGAAATGAGAGTTATAACCCATGGAGAAACCAGCTACTGTACAAGGACAATGAGAAAACACAAACCTGGCACTTCACTCCTTCAGAGAGAGAGAGATGTAAACTAAAAGATAATGCCACCTTTAGACACCTACTTTCTAGGTGTTTAGTACTTTCTCTCCTTTGTTCCAGACTCATCTTCAATAGGATGCTGACTATGGAGTAACTGTCACATATATCACATAATTGTCACAGTTATTATGTTGTCACATCCTTCGTTCATGTTTCCTCCAGAAACAGCTCCAAATCATTGTCCACAAATTGCCAATAACAGCAATAGTCCTACAGCAGACTATTCCAGATTAAAAAAAAAAAAAATCAGATATCCATCTTTTTTTTCAGTGTAACACCTTTTTTATTCCTTTTCTCACAATGCATTCACTGTAGAGCACCACACAAATCTTTAAAAAGTCCTTATCTATCAATTATTCTAGAAAGAGAGAGAGAGAGAGAGACAAATGTACACTGTTAAGTGGCAATTTTGTGCTAAAAAACAAAGTCCTTTCACAACCATGGGTTGAACTAAGACAAAGTTTTACTGATACAAAAGGAAAACACCATCACCAAAAAGCAGACAGGCATAACACCAGGACAGGGAGCAGAACAACGTTCACTAACCTGAATGCTCCAACGTGCAATCACTGCTGCTCAGCAACCCAGGCGATGCTAGAGACTTGCTCCAGTCATTTGCCTTAAAGTCAATGTTGAGTTTCACTCATACAGGGAGGTTTGCAACTGATTACATTTTACAGAAACTAATTTTTAAAATACAGGACACTTGTTTCTAACCTCACTCCTCTTGTACCTACTAAAGGTACTGCTGCCTCTGAAGTAGTTCAGAGTAATCACCCCAAAGTGATCACTTCTCGGTTAATTTTTGGATCAAAAACTTCAAGTTGCAAACAATTTCAAACCAGAGAGCAATTTAAAAAAAGTAAGCAGTAGGAAACATTCAATATTCAGAAATGCAAATGAAAGACACTGTTCAAAATATTCTCTAAAGAGTTAAAAAAGTAGACAGGAAAATACAGGCAATTCCAGAGAAAACATTATAAAAGTTAACTGAAGCTGCAGAGTGATAGCTGCAAATACCTGTATTCTCTACAGTAAGAAGACATAGTTTCTTAAAAATTGTAGGAGCTGTGAAACTAGAATTAATACTTTAAGCATTCACTGAGAACACAGATAAACCTCTATCTCATCCCTATGGACTTCTCCATGTTAAAGTGATAGATATCAGCTTCCATTAATACAGTAAATAGAAATAATAAAGCACTAAGCTACCAATCTTAATTTAATTAATTTAACAAAGCCCTTTAAGTAAGGAAATGAAGTTTATAGTAACCTATTATATTGTGAATACAGAGAGAAATCTACTGAGAGGACTCAAGCTCTCTAAGCAAAGTAAAAAAAAAAAAAAAAAAATTACTACAATGCATCGATTAATTTCCAAAAGTGAGATGCTTTTAATACACTTACTTTGGATTAGTATTGGGTATTCAACAGATATTGAAGATATCATTTTACCCAGGTGAAATCTTTTCAAGAAATGCACCTGTTCAACTAAATTGTTATCAAGCAGGCTTTTTTATATCAAGAGGAACGTTTTTTGGTAGAGAAAGAGTTCAATCAGGAATAGTCTGCTGATATCTGTATTCTTCCTAGGGAGATGAGAGGGACAAGTTCTACTTAAGGAGTTTGAATTTAGATCTCCCAATCCAAAGAAGCATATAAGCAACTTCCTGCATTGCTGAGGCGCTGCATCTCTTTCTATCTAATAAATGTTTAATTTTACACGGAGTTGGTAACAGATCATTTGAGCTCACTGCCTATACCTATATTGCCACCACGCTCCAAGAGAGCTGTGCTGGAATGCCTTTGGGGCCCATTCCTCTCTGTTGTCACACTTTCAGGCAAGACAACATCCTTGACTTGCACCGTTAGCTCAAAGGGAAGAGTCAGTGTGGAACATAGTTGGAAGAAGTAATATGGGCCTGTTAAAAAGGAATGTAACAGTCAGAAAACTTTGTTTGTATAAACTTCCTGACACACCAGTAAATAACTTCCTGGAATGCGAATCAGCAAACGTATTTTTCCTCTGGGAAGTTAAATGGAAAACTTCTAATATATACAATATAAATAGAGTTATCATATAGAACTATACATTTTTTTTTTAAAAAAATAAAAGAAAAACATTTAGCTTGCATTCCACTACAAGAAGAAATGTAATGCTATATTTGGACTACAACACATCATAATTTCCTTAGCATGAGGATGAATGTCAGCTAAAATACAGTCTCTCTGAATCTGTGGTAGCTGAGACCAATTTACAAAATGGATTAAGAAATTACTATATAGAAAAGGAATGGAAAAGGACTATTGTCATGATTGGTCTTCAGTAATGCTATTCAGAAAATGAGTTTATATATTTCAGCTGCACATACAGTAAATGACCCTTTTCTAGTTTACTGCTCCTTAGGCCAATGATGTCTTTACTCCCTGGCACTCAAATGTGGCTGAAATGATGATTTCTCAAGCACAAGAAAAAAACTAGAACCTTGTTGCCTTATTTGCTGGCAATAGCTGTACTCATTACTGTCTTTATCCAGACATTTCAATGGTCTAGTGTATAATGTTTTGTAGAATAAAAGCTGTGAGAGATGAGATGTTACTGAAATGTCCGTTGTTACACAAATAACCATCTTTTTTATGGAACAATTCATTTACATGCATTGATCCATTAAAATGAATGTTAGAAAGTATTATATTATTATGACAGAAACAATAAGGCACAGTCCCCTTAACGGAGTCCAAATCTTCCTTAACAAGCCATCTTTGCTATCCTTGTCCTGCAATTTCACAGTCACACTTAAACAGATGGCCTGTTAGACTCAGCTGTTCCCTGCGCTCCTCTCTAGGAGTGTAAATAGAAAATGTACTAGGCTAGAGGTGATGTTTGCAAATGATTACAATATAAGAATAGAATGCATAAGCTTAGTCCAATATTAAAAATAAATAAATAAAAAGTAGAAATATTGAATATGTTTTTGTTGGAATGTAAATAGAATACACCTATGGAAGCCTCAGGATCCGAACAACTGAAAAAAAAAAAAACATCACAGGAAATCTAGTATTTACTAAAACTAAATAATAAGTTTATTTATACATATCCACATATCTCCATATGCAGTTTTCCTGCAGTTTAGTAGCCTATAAACAAGAAAAAGCCTATTACAGGAATGTAATTGGACAAATGTTATTCCTTCAAAGCTTTTTGACCTTACTTTTGATCAGCATAGCAGACTTTTTTTGTGGTTCTTTAAAAACAGCCATCTGTATTCTAACATCTGGTAGGTAATCTGTACCTGATTATCTCCCCTACGTTTCAGGATACCCATACATCTTCCACAGATGTTACATTCTCTCCAAGCCACAGTGAAACAGGATGCAAAGTGTCTGAGGGGCCACAAAGACATTATTAGAAAAAATAATAAAATTCCATTTGACTATTGCTTATGAATTACCTTAGGATGTAGATATGTTCACTGTTATGCAACATAAATACAGCTAAAGGATGAGTTTGATGATACTTGAGAAATCTAAGATAAAACCACACCAATAGGTTTACATAAACTTAAGATAAATATATGTAGTCCAATGAAGGTTTTGATATCTTGCTTTTTTTTTTTTTTTCCAGACAATTAAATGTCAATCTTCACAAAATATACATTATCTGGCTTGGTTAAGGGATGGCAAAGGGAGGTACTAAAAAGCCAGGGGGAGTTGATTCTGAAGCAATCTGAGGCAGACTGAGGGATGTCTTTTGGTGCTTGTCAAGCCTTGCATACCACCCTGAAGATTTTTTGAAAGAATCAAGAAAAAAACACGTGCTCTGATCTACCCTCTGTCAAAAACATCTTACTTCCCTTTGGTATTGGTTAGTGCCACATTTAAGCTCTCATGAATTCAGAAACTCCACTCAGGTGTTAGGTCTCAACTACATTTTTAAAAACTGCTTCAGAACGTATGCTCATTTTGGATGTGTTTCTGATTCCACACTCCTTCATGAAAGAGAAGTTAGAAATAAATATATATTGTCTATCATGAAAATGACAAGCCTTCTCTTCAGTGAGACCTGGACAGGCTGTAGAGCTGGGCAGCAAGAAACCAAATGAGGTTTAATAAGAGCAAGTGTAGAGTCCTGCACCTGGGAAGGAACAACTGCATGTATCAGTACAGGCTGGGGGACAACCTGCTGGAGAGGAGCTCTGAGGAGAAGGACCTGGGGGTCCTGGTGGACGACAGGTTGACCATGAGCCAGCAGTGTGCCTTCGTGTCCAAGAGGGCCAATGGGATCCTGGTGTGCATTAAAAGGAGCGTGGCCAGCAGGTCAAGGGAGGTGATCCTCCCCCTCTGCTCTGCCCTGGTCAGGCCTCACCTGGAGTACTGTGTCCAGTTCTGGGCTCCCCGGTACAAAAAAGACAGGGATCTCCTGGAAAGAGTCCAGTGGAGGGCCACAAAGATGATACAGGGCCTGGAGCATCTTCCCTATGAGGAAAGGCTGAGAGACCTGGGTCTGTTCAGCCTGGAGAAAAGAAGACCGAGAGGGGATCTCACCAATGTTTACAAATACCTTAAGTGTGGGAGACAGAGGGATTTGGCCAACCTCTTTTCAGTGGTTTGTGGGGACAGGACAAGGGGCAATGGCCACAAGATAGAGTACAGGAAGTTCCGCACCAACATGCGAAAGAACTTCACGGTGAGGGTGACAGAGCACTGGAACAGGCTGCCCAGGGAGGTTGTGGAGTCTCCTTCTCTGGAGATATTCAAGGCCCGTCTGGACACCTACCTGGGCAACCTGCTCTAGGAAACCTACTTTGGCATGGGGGTTGGACCCAATGATCTCTTGAGGTCCCTTCCAATCCCTACGATTCTGTGATTCTTAGGCAGTGGTGAGTTTTTGCCTTGAACAATTATGAGCCATGAAAAGGGGGGGAGTCCCAGTCCATGTTTCTAGGTTAGATAGCAGCAAAACAGCAAGAAAGGTATTTTATTCAGAGAAAGAATATATCAAATGGTTACAGGGAGCACAACCAATAAATTTGCCATGCTTGATTTGGAAATTAGCATGGCTAAACCACTGAGACTTGATCTATGAGTTTTAAGCCTGCTGTTTTCCTATTTTGCTACCAGTTGCTTTGAAAATATGTCTGGCAGGAACACTTCTTACCAAAGCTGACAAAAGTTTTGACAAGTTTTTTTTGAAAAGTTTGACAAAAGTTTACAAAGAAGTAAAGCAACATCTTCTGAACAATTATATTATTGTACACTTCATACTGAAATAACAGAAGCTTACACTCATCTGATTTTACTTTAAATTTATCCTTCTTTCACTCTTGGACTGTTTAAGTTTGCCTTTCTGGTATAGCTGGTATTCTCTAATTTTTTTTCAGCATCTCATTTATAGCAAAATTTCTAGCACTCTCAACTCAGATGCCTCCTTCTTTAGAAGGAGGAAGCAGAGGGGAACTTTTAATCAGTAAGCATCCCTTTTATTTAAGCTCAGAGCCTCAAGAGAATAGCTTTGGAATTTGGACTGAAGTACAGATGTTGACAAATGTAGCACTGGAATTACCTTTTAAGTGTTTGTTGAACAATCACTTATTGAGGATCTCTAAAATATTACCTAGTGGTGAAAAGGAGCCAAGCTAACAAAGAAAATGTGGTACATTTTTTCTTGGAAATTCTTGTGTTTAAGTAAGGATACTTGTTGATTATTGTTTCCAAACAACCCCCGATAAACTGAACATTCACTAAACAGAGCTGCTTGATTACTTTCTTATTAGCTGGTCTGCGCTCACAAAACTGGTGAAGATTACTTCTCATTTATTACCTATTTTAGTTATTTTCATATGTCATTTTCATGTTTTAGTTTAACACAATTCCAAATTGTGGCAAGCAGATATACTAATAACATATTATTTATTAGTGTTTCATTACACCATTTACTAATTTATTGCAAAGTGCACATCTGAACTCCCCAAAGTATGGTTTGTTGGAGCTTGGAAGAGCCTTCTAGCTCTCTAGCAACTAATGTAACAACTTCGCACATTAATCAGACATTTTAAACAGTTAATGGGGGTTGGGGATGGACAGATTAATTTCTTGTTTGTTGAAACTAAAATATAGACTGAAAGATTAGAAAAACTTTCAAAACCTTTTCACTGGTACCTGTTGGATTCCTTCCCATCTAAAATAAATCTCATTTGCATGAGTTCACGCTAGAGCAGAATTTGGTAGTGAATGCATGATTTTTCTTTCAGCTATGGCAAGGACAAATGGGTTACCTTGTCATACAAGGAAATCAACTACTCTGTTTTGTAGCATCCAGACCAGCCCATATTTCCTTCATTAACATTCAGAAAACACTATGGAAAACTTTGATGATTCTATAAATAGTACAGTTGTTTATCCAGCCCTGCATCACTTAAGATCTTCCGTACATATCATTTAAGTATCCTGCAGCAAAGGCTACACCAGCCTTCAGAAATTCTAAGAAATACCAGGTTAAAATGATGTAAGAAGCTATGACATTAGACAGAAAATTGAAGTAGCAATGGTACCCCCATTTCTTTGATCTCCAATGAAAATCCAGTGCTGGTGAATATTTGAGGCACAAAAAGACCTCTCTTCTCTTTTGGTTTAATAGCCAATGTAAACTGCATCTAATTTTTAGAACTGGCATGTTAAGAGCAACTCTGAGGTAATTCTTTCTAGCAGATCTTGATGCAACATGCTGTCATAAGAGGACTTTGAGTGGTTCCCTGCTAAGTTACATGATGATGATAATGAAGATAACGCTTCTGCTGATGACATGGAAAACAGTTGGTGGATTCCTTAAAGCCTTTCAGAAGGCAACCTCATCTCTCCTGCTCATCTATTTCAATTCCCACAACACAAGAGTCTAAAATTACCTCAGTCCCTTCAGAAACCCAAGGAACACTGTCAGTCTTACGAAGCCAGGACTTTCAAAAATTAGGAAAACAATCATTAGAGAAAAAGAAATAGTATGGCTTTTGTGAGGGCTACTTGTGAGCATAAATCAAGAGCCTCAGATGAGGGCAGATGTAACTGTATGCATGCAGGTGTTTGTGTGTGTGCCTGTGAAACCAGTGGTGAATTTTCACTCAGGGATCCAACCTGGTATTGATATATCCCTGAGCCCGAATCATAAAAACATCTCTCTTATTATTGCCAGCCCAATATGTGACAAGAAGCAACTGCAACTTCATCTCACGTTTTCAACAAACGTTTCCCATTATATAGTAGTTGCAATGTGCTGTAAATGAATTAGAAAACTATTGCCCATTAAACTCACCTGAGAAAACTGAAGCATCAGGCAACAGGCATCAGTTTTCATGCCATAAATAGTTCTTCACTGTTTCACACTTAAAGATTGTGTCTTTTGAAATGTCAATGCTTTGAGGTCTCAAAAATGTATATATTTTCCATTTATGTAAAATGCACAACATGAGAGCAAGAATTTATGTCACCAAAGAAATGACATGAAGGCCTTCTATCTTAGTAATCCATTCCTAGGTTTACCAACCTAGTGTGCTTCAGGAACTAAGCCAAATTATCCCATTAGATTACATTTTGAATTTAAATCCATGAATTAGCTGATGTACATAAAATGGCAAATAGACTTGCTACACCCCAGCACCTACTGATCTGTAAAAGCTGTTTGCTGTGCTACAGGTAAGCTTGACTAGCCTGATTGCATTGACTTGCAATCACAATTTCCCCTTCAGCTCAGCCTTTTAATACAACCATATCTGGAGATGATTTGAGAGATCTACTAACAGGTGCAGTGTTTCATGGAGGTGAACTAACCAGGAAATCTGTTTGGCACAATGACTACTTTATAATCATATAAAAAGATCAAGGTAGAGACTGTACCTTAAGTGAAAAAAATCCACAGCAGTTTGACAGAGCTCTGCAGTCTGACCTCAGAAATAAGGTAAAAAATTATTTTCCAGAATGAACACAGTAGAATAAACCGTTTTAAGAACTTAAGCAAGTAGCACTGCGGTGACATGTCAAATACTATGCAGCATAAAGCCACTTCCAGTCTAAATGTATTTATATTACAGACCTGTCCAAGAACCTGGTCTACAAATGCCCTTTGCAGAAAAAATAAGTATAATTTAAATATGACTTCTGAAAACTTTTTCTCTCCTTAAGAATGTTTAATAATAATGTAATGTTTATTGGATATTATTATGTGTACAAAAAAGATATTGCTTATCCCACTTTACTCCCATAAGCTAGTTACAATTCAAATCAAATGGAGATTTGAAAACAATTTAGGAATAAACTAAAACCTGCCAATGTAACTATGATTTAATAATTATTTAAAAAATAAACTGCTGTTCAGGATAGACTCTTCCAGCAATGATTGCATAAGGATTTCCTGAAACAGCTAACACAAAGAGGATCTGAATATAAAGATAGAGAATAAAATGTCCTTGGGTGAATTTTTAGCAGGACCTCGGAAATGAATTCTGCAACTCTTATTATTGTTAATGGGATTTATTCAGCCAAACCTTCATGCACGAGTTTCAATTAATATGTGCCCCCTTATGTTTTTTTTCTGCATAATATCTGAAATTAATTTCCATAAACAAGTTCCCAGCAGTTATTTAATACACTAGATCTGATTCTGATTCCACAAAAGTCTCTTGAATCACTCTAACATAAACGTGAATGCACAGCAACATTAAAAGGAGTAAAACACCCAAGCGAATACCTTAAATTAAATTAAATACTTGCCTCGATGTAACTCAACTAACTTCAGCAAGCTAGCCCAAAGTTACACCAGTATAAACGAAAGCAGAATTGGACCACTCTTTCTACAAACCAATTTGTTCCACAGCTCATCCACTGTGACATTTCCACATCAGTAAGTTTGTAGCTGTGGTCTATAAACACTTCACCTGCTTGCTCCACGGGCAACTGCTCTACAGTGGAACGTAGTTTTGTTGGAGAGTGTTCTTGACAGATATTCTGATGTTGCCTTTGCAAATGAAACTCTTCCACCTTACTGCATTGAGAATATACTTTGATATGAGAGAACTGAGGAAAACTGATTTCTGTTTGTTCCTATCTTTAACCTCACTTGCTTGGAAAGAGTAATCCAATATATTTCAGTATCGGTTCTATCATTCACTACTTTTTGCACAAGTCCTCTTGAATTTCTTAGCATCTCTTCTGCAAAGGAACTGCTGAGTTCAGCATAGGGAACACTTTTATATAGATGAAACTTAGTTAACTTGCATGCATCATAAGCCATTCCACACAGGAGGAAAAACCTTACAACCAAATACACAATTTACGGACACAAAATATAAGGACCATGGTTACTTGCAACAGTATTTGGGGGAATCTAGTCAACCACATTTTACTTCAGACTTTTTCATTTTGAGACTTAGTCCGCTGGCAATGGTGACTGAGATGAAAAATCCTACTGGACAGACCTTTTCACTGTGCTGTGCAGGTACCACTTGCTCCACTCCTGAAACTCCAGACCTGACAATGTAAGACTTTATCATAGTTGATGATGGCTTCTTCATACAGAAGTAGCTATGATCACAATGCCACCATGGTTGCATTTTCATGACATGGGGAAAAAGCACTGTCAATGTGTAAGCACTAATACTATCCAAACTAGTTCAAGCTCCGTAGGATTTGTCCATTTAGCATACCTACCCAAGCAATTCCATCTTATTTGCAGTTAGATAGAGTCAAAGCAAAAACTTGAATAGATTTGCCCTAGCTTTTGCCATGCTGTCTTAAAAATCTCCAGTCTACAGTATTATTTGCCACGATACTGATCCTGCTAAATTCAGTCACTGCACGTTGCCTTATGCAGTGATAGCAGGAGTGAGCCAGTTTGCATAGCTGAGTGGGTTCTGACAATATGCTAGCCTGCTATTTCTGCTGGAGGTTTCTCCTCCTCCTCACTGGTACTAAAAAGACATCTACAGGCAACTAGCTGATGCTTAGGTATTTATGTAATGAATCCCCACTATTGAGTCAGAGATTAAAAAAAAAAAAAAAAAATAGTATATTTAAAGTACTTGAGAAGATTTTTTTTTGTTTAAATATTATCAACGAGATTTTTTTTTTTTGTTCTAATGTTATCATTAACAATTTGTACTACAGAAAGCAAGTTTATAAAGTGGATGTTAGTCTGGGGAAAAGCTCAAACGAGCTCAGAGCTTATCTACTGTGATGCTGCTAGAAGTGGTTGTATTGCTGAGAAGGCCTTGGAAGGAATATAATTATGCCTGCATGGTGCTGCATTTGCGTTAATAAATCCTGCCTCCCTCAAGAGTCTGTGGAACCACCTCCCCATCTCTGCAGCCACAGCCCTGCTCATTTGCAAGCCAGAGAAGCCACCCATGGGTAATGAGAGATGGCTGCATTTCCATACCAGGACTATCTCTGAACCTAGCTTATATATCTTCCTACTCATTCTCTGTTATACAACTGTGTCATGTACTGATAGATTTGGCCATCTAATGCTGAGTGATGTCCTATTTGTGAATGCTAAGAATTAGAAGGCATGAGAAAAGAGAGAAGAGTCCAAAATCTTACAAATATGTGTACAATTGAGATCACAAAATACTCAAAGAATCAGTGAATTCAGGCATTTAGGTAATGTCTTGTCTTTTAAAAAAAGTATTTTTGTTATTTAGGTACTTAAATATCTGAAATATATTTAGATATCAAATCAAAAAAGCAAGATAAAATATATTTAAAATATTTTTAAAACCCCATATAAAGTATTTGAACAGTGGGAGACAAAGTAATTAATTTAAATGTTATAAGATGCTATAAATTAACAAGAAGAGAGAAAAAGAGCAAGATTATACTTTCAGATTCAAAAAGACAGGGTGCCAACATCTTGGCATGTCTGGAAAAAACAGGAAAGAATAAAGGTATACTACTATCCCGGCGACCCTAATAGATGGAGAATGTTTCTCAACTAAAATTTGCCCATTTTAGTTAAGGACCTCTTCCCATTTGAAATAACAAAACCCACCTATTTCATTTAGGTCAGCTCAACAATCAGTTCCACAGCAGCAACTCACGCTTCCCATCTTCTCTGTTGGCCAGACCATTACATTTCTGCAACGTACTCAGACCTTTTTGGGTGCTGGTTCATGCCTCATGGGGGAGACGGTACTCAGGGAGACTACAACTGAAGTACCCCAGGTTCTTAGAAGCCATAGATTATGGGATATATGAACTTCAGCTACAATAAGGCACTATGCAAATTGCATGGATGTAACAAAGTCCTAATGCAACACTTCATTTTTTATTTTTTTAATATACTTTGTGCCACATTTTCTAGAAATATTTTATTTTTTATTAAAAATCAAGAAGAAAATGTGACAAACTGACATGACTAAATAACATATAAACTAAACCAAACCAAAACAAATAAAAACTCTTCTATAATTTCTATAAATCAATATTACTTGGTTTTGTTTAATATTGTAATTATGATAGCTATTACAGAATGAAAATTTGTCATACAAACCCTAATCCTGCAAAACAGTGTGCACAAATATAATTCCCCTAATTATAAACTTAAGCAAACCAGCAAATATATTCTCACATAGGAATATGGTTGCTTCCAAACCGACGATATTGATAAACTTAGCTAGTATTGTTAATTCCTGCAGGAATATGCTGTACTGATATCTGGATATTCTGTTTTGTTCCTATATTGTTCTCTCTTTCTTTATACTGAGAGAATGGTAAAATTTTCCAAATTTCAGAGATACTAGGATCCTTTAGTTTTGCTTGCTTTCAGTGACAGTATATATGAAAAACACACACACAAAAAAAAAAAAACAAAACACACACACCCAAAAAAAGCAGACCCAAAATGTCAAAACGTAGAAGAAAAATCCTGATGCTGCAATTCTCTGATCTTGAATTAAGTCCAAGAAAAGAGAAAGAAGCTCTTTACTGGTGCAAGAATATATCTTAACAGCCCTTGGGTCCTTATACTATGAACCCTGAATGCCCATCTAAGGTTATACAAACAGTTCCTAACATTAAGCTGTAACTTCAAACTGCCCAATCAACAGTAATTCACACAGAAATATGACTGAGGAATTAAGATCATTTTGCTGACACAATCTTATTTAAAAAAAAAATAATTTATATTGGAACAGCTGCATACAGAAAATGCATTTTACTCCAAAACAACTGTAAGTGATTAGTCTATAAAGAGACTCATGTCTCCTAGAATAGAAAATCAAGCTAGGAAGAGCTTTGTTCAGGCATCTGCTAGCAATGGAAAACATATTTTGTCTTTGGCCAAATGTCTGAAATAATATTTTTATTCTGGAAATATTTTGCTATTTTATATTCCCCTCATTTTTTGTTTTGTAGATTTCATGCTGTAGCCACAACAGTGTTATTAACGCCACTAACTTTTTTGTGTTCCTTAATAAGAAAACCTATGGTTTCAAATTAAAAAACACCACCAGAATTAACATTTGCATAGTCATTGTAGAGGAGTGATTAGACTAATCAAAATTCTTTGATTAAAGAACGTTTCCCAAGTGTCTATCCCTGATAATTACTATGCAACCACAACAATTTAAGATACTATAATTGAAGGCATTCCTACAGATGCTTTTTTACACAGCAATATTCTGTTTTTTTTTTCACTTTACATACATTTGTATAAAGCTGATGCAAACATAGGTCTTTAAGACCTAGTATTTTTAGAAAAAACAGCAAATATTGTGGAACTTGCAGTGAAACCACAAGTCCTAACAACAGTACAAAACTTTTAATTCAGTTTTCTTAAGACAATCTCATTTTCGTCCTCCCTTTCAGACTGAAAAGTGTGGCACCAAAGTTTTATTGCAAACTACTGAATACAAAAGCTGAAAAACAAACAAACAAAAAAAACTCAAAACAAAACACAAACAAGTACAGCAGCAATTATTCCAAAAAGCCTACCTACTCTTTTTGCATTAATACTCCCTTCCTATGATGCCATGTGAATTTATCATACTTTTTAATGCATTTGTCCTTGACTGTGTGATGTAAGGTGGTCATTCACTCCATTTTGCAGGTTATTTTCATAAAACTGTCTTGACTCAAGCAAAGTATCCACAGCCTTCACTAGTTAAGGACTCAGCTATACTGACAAAAAAGTAAATTTAAGTTATTTTACAGAGAATCATTATTGATGAGCTTTATTATTATTATTATTATTATTTTTAATTGACAGAAGAGAGGCCAGCTACAGCACAGAGAGAGATGTGGAGGAGGGAGGGAGCTAGCCTGGTGATTACAGCACTTGTGCCAACACTGGCAGACGCAGCTCCTCTGTTCCTTTGCCTGGTTTTCAGCCTTCATCTCCCACCCAGCAGGAACCTGCCCTGGTTTTCCATCTCCAGGCTGTGCTGGGATAAGAACTTTCTCTAGCTTTCCTGCTGAAATTGTCAAATTTTGCTGAGAAGAATCAGAGCCTAGTAGGCTGGTCATGAAAAGAAAGGAGAAAACCCAATTCTACATCCCTGAGAGGAGTGTGCGCATTTCAGTGCCCACTCTAAAGACTTTGAATGCATTTTACAATAAAAAAAATACATCAACAGACTTCAGAGCAAAGACCAGAGTCATCCCCTGGAGTATTCTCCTCCCCTGATAGTGGAAAACATGGATGAAAGAAGAAAATGAAGATCAGCTGCAGCCTAAGTGTCAAAACCACTTGGAAAGGGCCTGAAGGAAAAACACTCTTGTTCTCTGGCTATATTTTTGAACAAGAATTATAACCACTGCAGGCAGCGTACCTTGACTTACATAGGGCATACTGAGCACACAGATGTGCTCACAAAAAACCTGCACAAAGATTTATTTTTATTATTATTATTTTCCAAGAATAAGGTAGCAGATTTATTTCTAGTCACAATTTGTGTATTTCAATACAGTTTAAACAAAATAGACAACACACTACTCAGCTATCGACATGACACAAGAACGTTCAGAAATGGGAAGGTCAGAGACAAAATATTAAAAATCTTCCCAGTTTTTCTGCTGAAACCTATGCTCCGATTTTGAGATGCGTATTTTTATTTACCCCTTTACACACAGCAGCAATTTGCCCAAGGTCAGATCATAGACTCAAAGCTGAGAGCAACTTCCAAGATCAGCGTTTTAACCACATGTTTTTACCTCACCAGAGTAAGGTTTAATAGCAGCTGTAACACAGAACGTAATTGCCTCATATTTAATTGAAACCAATATACAGGATAACAACATTCCTTTTACAGTATATACAAAATATATACATCACACAATCTCACCTTTTTCCTCCACTCAGTGTTTGAATTATTTATGTAAACAGTAATTGGAAGGATGATTAAATAAAACCATCTGGAAGAAGCTGTGCATAAATTTTACTACATTTCTGCAGTTCACATTTAGTGTCACAGTGAAACATACATAAACCATAAACAAAACTTATGTCTAAATAAGAAAACATACAGATAAATGAAATTATTTTCATTTCTTAATTGAGCTCTGCCTGATAAAGGTAACAATGCTTTTATGCTGTCCCATCTTCCACAAGGGTGCATGAATCTGCTTCCACGGGGGCCAAATGCAATCAGCATTAAGAGCATCTGCCTGCTTCCATGCATAGCGTGGTGGCAACAGCAGTGCTGTTCTGGCAGGAAAGGGAAATCACTGAAATTGCTGCATCTGTAATAAAAACTGTCGAGTTGGTGATTTGGTATTCTGTCAGGCGCAAGTGCTTATCTGATAGCTGTTCCTGGGAGTGAGTGTTGTTCTAAGAGCTCTGGAGAAAAGGAAAGCAAAAACCAAAATGGGATATGTCTATAGGGTTTTATATTCGTATTGAGGAAAAAGAAAAATACCGGGCTTTAAAAACATGATGACAGAAGAGGCTAGAAGCAAGAAAGCAGTATATAACGTTCTTTAGGGAAAACAAAGCAACAAAAACAACAAAACTTCAGTCCAGTGTTTTTTCACCCTATCATAAACCTCTATTCACTGGCAAGCTAGCAAAAGCTTACAAGGCAGATCATTACAGGTGAGAATTGAAGAATTTCACTAGCAGAATCTGTTTGTAAAAGCCTGCTTAACACAAGGTTTATAGTTCCCTATATTTATTTTTGTTGTTGCTTTAAGGAAATGTTAAATTCCCTAAAAAAAAACCCTTGAGACACAAGCAAAGAATAGGTCTCCTTCCCTTCATTTCAAATATTGTTTAGTCTCAGTACCTTGTTTTGTATTTAAAATGCTTGTTGGTCGACTGATAGTGAAAAATTAAAATCTCTTAGCATGAAGTTTAATTTCATGCCTTACTTAATAAACATTAAAAACAATGTCTAATATCTTCTTTCTTCAAAAGAACAATGCTTTACCACTACGGAGGTTACAGGACATTAGCATGACTTGAAAAGTTAAGATACTTTTATCACATATCCTAGAATTATTTAGATTCTCCACTTTCACAGTGCCTGGTACAAGGAAGTCTTGATCTATATAACATGAGTAAAAACAATAAAACAGAAGACCCAAGACCTCTTACGTCCTATATATTACAGACAGTACCTCTTTGAACAGAGAAAGATTTAGTTTCTTTCTGTATTTCTCCTAGTTTAAGAAAAGCACTTGCTTTGTTAGTCATCAATTACAGATGATAAAAGAAAAAGGTATTAGGATGTCTCGTTAACTTGCAAGACTGATTATATTAGTTCCTTCCTATAAACACTTCACCTCGGCTATCCTGGGATAACCCTAAACCTGTGATTATCTTGAGACAGAGCATGCCAACTCTGCTCTTTCACTTTCTTGTAGCTTTGGTTGAAATCCTAGTCCCGAAAGTACTGCATGCAAGGCTTCCATTGTATTCAACAGGGCCATAACTTCACAAACCGGGACTTCCCTTACTACGTAATTATAAGTCATGACCTAAGACTACATGGATTTAGAACAGATGCAAGAAAACCACTCCCTGCTCTCAAGGGATGCAGAAAAGTAACACTATCAAATTCCATCAGAGATGAAACTTCAGTGGTAACTTTAGTGAAGAACCAACAGCAAAAAGTAAGTACAGGAAACAGACTGTGATTCACAAAAGAATTCTCATGTGTTGCAGAAAAACAACAACAACAAAAAATCCTCTTAAATTGAACAGGTAATGCCAAGAATAACAAAATGCAAAATAATAAGAGACAACACAAATTCAGTACTGCAATACAGACAACTTAGCTTGAGTGCATTTGTAAGGCTGAGAAGAAAGTGCTCCAAGTAGGTAAGGCAGTAGACATTCTGGTAGTGGACAACTGTATGTCTGATAGTCGATTTATTTATTTATTTATTTATAATGAAACATGGATTTAGACAATAACTCTAGACCATAATATAGAATTAAACACGCTTTTAGGAATACATGAAAAAGTTACAGTTTCTATTGACCCAAGACTGCCATAATCCTTGCTATCTGTTTAAATACTCCATTATTTGTGCCCTTTCCACGCATCCTTAGGCTAACTGAACAGCAACTGCTTTTCTCTGCCAATTACTAATTCTATTGCAAGTTCTCCAGAAGGACTCCAGAAGGACTAAAATGTTGCAGAATTGGATATTCTGTAGTCTAGATGTACAGACTGAATCTTACAAACTGAGATGAAAGCTTAAGAGATGTCTGCAATGAGTAATTTGTGTGCGCCCAAAAAAGATGATCTCACTGTTACCAACAGCGCTGTATTTTCCTTCCTCTGGTTCCATGATTCATCGCTCTCTGCCTCCTCAACATATGTTGATGTTCCATGGTGCTACATGAAGGATATGTTCCACTTACCAATAGAATGACAAAAAAAAAAAAAAAAAAAAAAAAAAAAAAAAAAAAGCAGTTATTTGAGCTGACCAGAGAAGCTAAATAGTGACTGTTTGAAGCAAAACAGTGCCTGGTATTAACATAATGCCACCTTCATCTATCCATACACATATAAATATTTTTTTTTTCATTGATGTATTAAAGAAGCCCCCTGGATGTAACAGATGTGTCAGCTTAGCTTTCATTTACAAGATGGCTTTTTAAACCTGCCCTCTGCTGTGCTGTGTTACAATTATTGCGGCAATGATAACAATTTGTCTTTTCTAATGTCACAGAGTCTATACAGAAAACAAAATTAAATGCACAGTGCAACTTCAGTGCAAGGTTATAAATGAAGTTAGACATGCAGATAGAGGTGGCATTCTTCAGCTTTAACTGTGAAGAGTTATTATTTGCTTCAGTTTAGAAAATGAGGGAAGACAAAAGATTTACAGAGGTATTTACCAAGTAGCTGCTCAGAATAAGCTGAACAGTGCTAACATGCAGGGCAGCCTTAGGGCAGGACTAGGGAATCCAGCGTCTGGGCTCTGTGATGAGGCCAGACCCAGTGGGACAGAGAGCAACCAAGTTCTAGTCCTCTGACCCACCAGTGGCTCACATCCGTAGCACATGGACTGGAAGGAGACCTATGGCAGCAATATAACTTTTAAAATGCATCCACTAGAAATTTCCTTACTGAATCTAAGCATTTAATTGTGTCTTGTTTTTGTTGTTGTTCTTTGTTTGTTTTTTCTTTTTCCCCCATGTAAGAGGAAAGATCAATTGCTGAGTGACACAATGCCCAGCTTTACCCTTGCTCAAGTCCATTCTTCGGGTAGGATCAATCTTAACAGTGTAACAGCAGTGAGACATGAGCAAAGATGCCAGAACCTGTCCAGATGCACATTTCGTGTAAAGTGAGGTGCTATCATTCTTGAGGAACACAGAGCACATTTATTGAAAACAGTATCTGGCCAACTACAATGTTTCCCAAGTAAAACTCCCTGACATGGTTCTAGTCTTTTTGGCTGCTACTTTGTTTGTACATCCATCTTTCAGACCTTCACACAATCTGAGATGCATAAGCTGTTCAATATAATATGTCAGTAACTACTAATGGCTTCCTGAGAAGGTTTTGGTGTAAGTTCAGTGAAAGGTATAATTTAGCAAGTGGATTTAGCAAGCAGCAGATAAAACAATTAGAATAAAGATCTTTTGTGAAAGAAGTGGCTGGCAGCACAC
The DNA here is from genome assembly GCF_040182565.1 of Anser cygnoides. NCBI lineage: Eukaryota > Metazoa > Chordata > Aves > Anseriformes > Anatidae > Anser > Anser cygnoides. The sequence goes on along the minus strand of NC_089873.1, from coordinate 109,028,490 downwards.
CCACTGTGAAGGCTGATTTTGTAATTTAGCAAGCAGATCTTATAAGTGGCAGATACAACAATTAACAGAAAAATCTTTTGTGAGTGAAATAACTCATCAAATATGCACAGAGAAGGTACATTTGCATGAAAATGATCTGTGGATTTCCACTGAAAAGCAATCTTTTTTTACTACCTTTTTTCCCCCCCTCTCTATATTACCAGGGTCTGTGGTAGAAGAGTGGTTGAAAACAGAGCACTTAATAAAGGAATAAATTCCAAATGGGGTTGTGGATGTATTTGAAGCATCAATGTAAAAAATTCTTGCATTAGAACTCAAATCATTCTGTGCACCAGCTATCCACTCCCCCTACTTTTTTTTTATCAAGCTTTCTTGTTTTATGATTGCTATGCTTTACTGCTTTATTTTAACAAGTTGTCTGCAGCCAAATGTTGACTGAAACATTTTTTTGTAAAATTATTGGTAAGAACGTGACATGCTGCAATTTCTGTTAATCTGTGTGGAAGAAGGGGAAGTCTGTGACCAGATTTACTACATAGTCCTTGATCTCAGGTAACAATTTACTTGCATGGCATTACAAATGCACACAGAGCTGTAAAATGTTGACAAAAAACATGTTTACTCTCTGAAAAACTTAAAGACTTGGTTAACAATTTGAAAAGTGTATTTGCCCCTTCAAGTACAACAAAATTTGCAGGAGACAGTGAGTATTTCTTGTGACAAATCACAAAGCTGTGAGCATCTCCTTCCAGTCACCCTCTCCAATCACTACAAAGTCTCGGGGAAGAATAAACATGGTTTTCCTGAAGGAGGCAACTGGACACCAAGTCTGCATTTGTCCTGTTTATATGCTATCGAGGACGCAGAGCTGGTCCAGACAGGGACTTACCGCTCAGCAGTGCCCTCCCTAACTTATGCCAGCACATCAAGGATTTCCAGATGGTCTGGACTATTTAGATACATGCCTCATTCTAGTTGTGTGGTATGTCATCTTTAAGAGAAACAGGGATCTGGGCATGGATTTTACAAAAGGCTTCCCATGCAGGCCATTATGAAGAAGAAATGGTAAGTACTGCTACCATCACAAGGGCACTATACTTGCATTTAAGTCTTTGTTGAAAGGGCTGTCCCCAGGAATGGCTGTTCAGCTGATACCCAAGCTTTTGATCTGAGGAACTCAAACCCATGAAACTACTCTGTCCCAGCTGCATGATAGTGAATTGCAAGCAACATCATATATTTCTCTCATCCAAAAAAGGATCAAAGTACATATCAGGTTCAGAAGATAGTGAGAAGACAACTTGGCCTTTCCCTTGCTCTTGCTTTTTAATTATTTTTATTTTTTTTCCCCAAGGGATATTTTTATATATCCCAAAGCTGGGACTTTGTTATTTACATATGTTCCTCAGATTAACAAGACTGTTTGAGCATCTTTATCAACTTACTAGTTTGAACAACTGCTATATGATACCTTTTTAAAGGTATTTTACTTCTCCAGAAACATGGCTCCTGCACATCCAGATTCAAACAATTATGACATAGATTATATCATCTTTTCAAAACACAGAATCAGACAGCAAATAATTGTAATTGGAGGAATTCTATGTATTTGGGAGAGAAAACTAAGATTATAAACTTTATTTTTCTTCTTTGAAGAAACATTTTCTTTGAAAATAATTGGAAATATCAAAATTTAAATCACTTTTTACTGGAGTGCTTACTGGAAAAGTAGAAATTGAAGATTTGAATATTTATGTTTATATTCAAATTCCCATGTAGAAATGTCTGGTTTCTCATCACCTTCAAACTGATTCTCATGAAATTTCTTTTCATTTATGCAATTCCCATAATTTTTTTGCCCTTTAGGACAATTCTCAAATGCCTGAGGAAGCTTTTAAAGGTATACTAGAAATATTTTCATCCTACTAAAACTTTTACTTTTGGTAACTCCTGTTATTATGCATGAAAAATGCATCTGCAGACTATAACGGTATAGCAAGTATTAGCAGTGATCTCCTTTACATTGCAACAGCTAGCAAACAAGGAGCTATAGCAAAATACAGGAAACTGCATCCTTATTTCCCCTCTTACCTTCAGTGATTCATACAGTTCTTTTTGTTTGAATAACTGTCAGCTTGCACTGCAGCATATATTGCTAAAGGCAATTCATTCTGAATGGTATAAAACTTATGTCAAATATTTATACACAATATGTACTTTTCCCCTAGCAACAATTCTAATTACTTCCCCCCAAGAAGCCATGAGTTTTTTCTCATCACTTTGTTTCAATACAATTTTTCATCCCATCGATTGGTTAAACAAAAGATCTTCTAATAAGCGATGTTTCAAAATGTCACTCAAGGAGGCTTCCGTAAGGGATAACAGCTCAGTACTTCTCACAGGATTAGCAATACATCCTTTGTCTTCAGGACCACATATTCTACTTACATTTTAAACCAAACTTGTAACTTCAGACAGGATTGCTGTTAACAGGTCAATCCTCCCCAAAGGCACTTCTTTATATGACACACAGCCAGGAATCAGAAACTCTGATTTGAGACAAAACTTCTGCAACCTTCATCCTAAACACAACATTTATTCCTATTTGATTTCCACCCTCAATGCATCAGTGTTACAAAAGTGGATGTACCCCTAGCAGCACTACTTCCATCTTCCCACAAAGACACGTGATAACACATCCATGCTAATGTAAGATACAGTTTGTTCATACTGCCATTAATTTTGGCTAACGGGGGTAGCTACCAACCTGGTGATGGAATACTTTTTAAATGACTTGCCTTATTTAAACCACGAACAACTGATTCACCTTTTCCACAGCTGTTCTGGCAACAGAAATTACACCTGGGGATACAATTTAGGATGTTTTCAATGGAGGTTGCTAATACCTGAATTTTAATCGAAATATAAAAGATGTGTAGATTTGGCAGTTTAAGCAGAAGAACTGGATTTTAAGTTACACAGAGAAACCTTAACTGGTAAAGCAAAGGCAGCATTTTTGTTTGTTTAAAAGTCTATAAGCAGAACTAATGCAACAGCTGTTTTAATCAGTAAATAGGAATTAAAAACGTCTGCTGCATTTTAAGCTATGATTATTTTGACTACATCTAAAATGAATAGCTGGAAGATGCCTCACCAAGCATGAGGACTGTAATCTCCTGTTTGGGCTGCCCCAGTTGATGAGAGACACCTCTGTCATTTCAAGGACAATGGGACCACCCAGTTGGGGTGCAGGCAGGAGACAGCTTCTTCCAGAACACTGGAAGGCCTTCTTGACAGGCGCTGAGCCAAGACACACTAAAGTCAATTCTGGAAAGCCTCATGCAACGAGGTCCACATCAGTGTCGTCTGTTAGGCAGTTCTTACCACCTTACTCAAGCAAGTACTTGTACCTCATTTACAAAACGCTGCTTGGCAGACTGCATGTAAGTATACAAATACACACACACACAAAAAAAAAGTTAGCTCACCACATTTCTTCACCAAACTGCATGTAGAAATTTTACAGTCACCTTGGTCTGTGTTGCACAGCCCTGGCTCCTGCTTGGAGGACAATTCTCTTGCAAAGCACCTCCATCTTTTGCATCTCCATGACCACATGTTTCTAGCTCCCAGTTCAAGAAAGCTTTTTTCCTTAATCAGTATTGGAGAGAATCCTCCTTGTAGTCTCTGTTTGAATTTCGTACCTAGGGATACCTATAAACAGAGGTGCTGTCGTTTTCTATTCATTAGTTTCATTTCTCGAGAAGAACAAGCTCCTGTGACTGAGCTGACAACCAACGTTGGTCTTCTCTACGCAGTGCTTCCTGAGCGCAGTTTCAAAACAACTGTAACACAACCCAAAATTTAAAACATCACTGCATTTCTGAATATTTATGAAAACTGTCACCAGGATGGCAACAAGCGTTCACAGCAAGGACAAGAAAGGCTGCAACAAGCTTGTTTGTTACCTGTTCAGCATGGGCCCTGCCAGCAGTGCGGCAGCTCCAGCCACCCACAATCCCCTCCAGGTCCACGTATGTGGCACATGCCTTGCCCACCCAGCCCTCAGCTGGAGGGAACAAAAGGAAGCTGAGGAGATCACAGCACGGGACAGAAAGAGGAGAGGGAGACGGTGGAGTACTGGTGGTGTGCACCAAGACGTTTTTTTCATCTTGTCTCAATATTTACAGTGCTTGAAGATTTATACATAAGAGAAAGGTATGGGTAATGCAGATGCAGTAAGTGAGACCTCCCAGACCTACCATGTTCAGCTTTTGTGAACCACTGGGATTCTGAAGCCATTCTCATTCGATGCACTGCAACTTACAGATTTTAAGAGCAGAAGAAAATGAGTTTCTCCTAAAATCTTACTTTAATTTAGCCTTTGTGCTATGGACATTATATGTAACAGCAAACAACACATAGAGTAATAGAATATGAGTTGTGGATAAAATGTATGTTCATGTTCCTCAGAGAACTTGCATGAAACAGATAGTGTCAATTAATTGTCAATTAAATACTTTGATGATGACTAGATGATTGCAGCTAATACAAAAGTAAGACAACATAACTGCAGTTCAAACCAGTTCAGGGTAAACAAATTTTGACAGCAAACAAAACAGTAGCCATTATGACTAGGTGGACTATGAGTCAAATTAATTTTCTCCCCATTATTACTTATATTTTACTTATGCAAGGAAGTTTTCCTTCTAACAGCTTCACACGTATTTTGTGTCAACTTATTAGAACGGATTGAAAGAATAGCTGTTTGCAGAAAAGGTTATTACACTTATTTAAACTCAGTTGCAGATTGACATACTTTGGTAGCAGGCTAATGTTATTTAAATGGCTGCACTACAGTGTTCTCTGCACACAGAATTAGGTTATGGTGCAGGAGTAGTTCTCATGTGCACTTTCCAAACCAATTCTCTGTATTTTTAAATAAAATCTACAAGATAAGTATTTGAAATGTCAATGACAGTTGTCTGAATTGTTTCAAGTTGTTTTCATTTGAAAACAGGCATAAAAAAAAAAAAGATCAGTTGAGGTTGCATTTTGCTCACAATTCAGTGAAAATCAAGTAACTATTTGCACATATTAAGTCAATTTACAAATGAAGTATTTCGCACACACTCAGACATTTTGAAAGAACACAGCAACACAGCTAGCACTCTATTAAAAATCTAGGAAGGAAAGAAGTAGAAAAATGAAATTTTTTGAAGAGGTAGTAAATATTAATAAATATGAACCATACAGTGGCGAAGAAAAACTGTTTCAAAATAATTCAAATAATTATTACCAATCATATCATCTCACATAAGACCCCCTCAGAAATCACTAAAATTATTATTTTTTTTTAAATAATTGGGTCCAGAATATGAATTTTGGGATGTGGGTTTACTTTTATGGGAAACTGTTGTTAGTCTCCATTGTAAGATCTCAAATATCTTGGACTACAGTGAGATTCAGTGTCTGAAAATGTCTTCACAAGGAATGGCTGATAAAGTAAAAGCTTACAGATGTCTTTTTCTTATATACTTGTAGCCATTTGTACATGGATACAATATAGACATAAAAGACCATGAGCTAACTTTAAATTAGCATGACTTTAAAATGGATTTTACTTTAATGTCTCCTCTTCTTTCTTTTATTCCAAAACATGTCAGCTATTAGCAAATAATATGCTCATTATGATTTTCATCATCTTGGACTCTCTCCCAGTAAGTAGTAATATGCTCAAAGGTAATAATCCTCGACAAGCTTGACTTGTGGTAATGTATTTCAGTGAGAGCCTGGGTGATACCTCCCCCGAGGTGCCTCATTGAGACGATGTACCAGCGGTCACTTTGCAGACTGCTTAATCACAGCCATGTAGGCTTTCCAAGCTTTTTTAAAAATGGAAGGCCAAATTTAACCAAGCACTGCTAACTAGAATTTAATAAAATTATCACACCTATAAAGAATAGTGTGAAAGGCTATAAGAAAAATGCATACTTTTCTGCTCACGAATCAAAGGGAAATTACATTTTTTGCAATCACCAGCTTACATATAATATGAAATTGAATCATATTACCACTCAAGACAGTGCAGTTTCTATTATAAGATAATAGATGTATCATTAATTGCCTTTTTTTTTTTTTAAGGATTTCTGAAGTAAACATTGAACTTTGCTACCATATCGCTCCAAATAGACTGCATCAAAATGGGCTTGGGATTGGCAGGGTTCTGAAAACATTTTGCAAAGGCAAAGAATTCAACCAAGTGGCTTCAAAGAAATTAACAGGAGAGGTGTTCCCCTCCTTGCAAAAACATGCATGATTTTTGCTCTTCTGAATGGGCAAGTTTCCAGAATCTGATTCAGTAAATGAATTCAAACAACTGAGTTACTTCATTTCCATGATTTTGAAAAGTTTATTTTGATGTAACCTCTCTCCATCACTTATTTCACTGTATCTCCCCATTTCCTCAACACATGGATGTTCAAAAGTATTTTGAAAAAGGTGTAAACAACATAACTTATTTTTTAAATGAAGCAGGTAGAAAATATTTGTACAATTCCCCAGCAAGAGCTTGTTTGCAGAATTTATCTTCACTGCAGTTTCAACTAAATGTAAACTTTAACAAAGATAGACTTTAGATGCTTAAAACTACAGTGTCAGTGTGTATTTCAGTAAGTTTACCCGCGGGTACAATTCATATATTCCCATGCATCGATCTAAAATTTAGACCTTTAAAATGGAACTCTAACATTCCATTCTTTCATTTCCATCTTGGTTAATAATGTGTTCGCTAATAGCATTAGTTACATTAATACATCCATTTACAACCATCTTGACTCTCTCCCAATATGTAGCAATATGTTCAATTGTAACAATATGAACTATAAGAGTTTAAAAATGCGTAATTCAGCAGTATGAAAACTCATATGAAATACATCTTAATATATGTCCAAAAGTGGTAGGTTTTTGGTGTTTGTTTTTGTTTTAGCTCAGTTATGTTTTGAGAGAGGTGGTTGGGTTTGTTTTTGGGTCAGAAAACAGAGGGGAAAAAATAGATCTATTTTCCTTTACTCCTTCCTATATATTCTACTAAGTTTGCTGCAAGTGTAAAGAGATCTGTGAGAGAGTCATTCTTAAATAGTGGTTCCTAATTAGTTTATCAAGCAAAGAAAATATATTAAAAAAAAAGGAAAAAACATTAAAATTGTACTTACCACTTCTAGGACTTAAAGTTATATATAGTAAATTGCTGGAAGTCTGAAATAACAGAAGCAGTGTTTGAAGTTATCTATGCAAAAATCAAGTAAAAACAAAATAAAACATCTACATTTTTTTTTCATCCCCCCAAAAAGCCCCATTTAATTTTGACATGCTATATGAAATGATGACTGGAAAACATTTCAAGACTTCAATTTGTGATAACAGAGGGGTTTTACTGCAGAGCAGATGAGTAATACTTAAGAAAGCAATTCAAAACCTGGTAAGACAATTACTGAAGGCCTTCAACAAGCTATTTCAGGAAGACTATAAAGACCAAGTCAAAATAACTGGAAAAACAAACACAAAAATATTACACAAAGCAGAAACGAAAATGCCAGAGAGACAAAAAATGGACAGACAAATGTTTTCCAAGAAGGAGGCTCCATTAGTCACCAGACACAAAATGAAAATGTGAGAGTGCATGGTGAAGGTAGAATCCAGTGTGCCCAGCTTAAGCATCCACATTTGAGTGAAGCTCATTCAAGTGAAGCGAAATAAATCAAGCACTTTGTATTTGTAATAGACAATGGGAGGCAGAGTTTAGAGAACATGGTCTTTGTCTAGAGACTTGTAAAACATTTTTCTACTAGCTACAGAGGAAATTAAAGCTAATTTCACATAAAATGTAGGCAAAAGCTGTCTCCCAAAGCTTCCATAGGCTATGGCAACATATAAAAATGGTCTTAAAAATATTTTAAAAACTCTTTCACAAAATTGGTTCAGGTTGGAGAGAAATATTAAGTGGGGGAAGAAATTTGTGTTCACATTCTATTCTATGAGAATTGGTAGAAAATAAAGCAATGGGTTTAACACCGAACTTCAGCTTGAATAAAGGGAAACCAAATAATTTCCATCTTTAATTTGTTTCTGAAGTGGATATAGATGGATTAAAAGTATCGTGTAAGTTACAGTGAAAAAGAAACATGAAGTCAAAAGAAAGTGTGGTCTTTGTAGACGGAATTTTAAAACGTACATTCTTTGAAGTATGACAAATGAAACAATTTTCATTCAAATAAGCAAGTCAAAGACAGGAGAACATGATCAGATTCAGAGCTGCCTGGAACTGAAAGCATTACCACAGCAAGGACAGGGAAGATTACAAACAGCTGCCAAAACCAGACAATATTCTACAAATTCAGCTCAGGTTACCTCAGGCCAGAGACTGGCTCAGTACCTGCTGCACCATGGCATCCCAAACTGAGACCTGGTTAGCTTGGCCTGAGAGCTCTGGACAGGAAGGAGCAACAGTGGTCTAACGCTTGCCATTCCCACGGAGGTAAGAGTTGAATAACCAAACCACCACCATTATTTCTTCTGTTGTGCCACCAGGAAAGAACAAGTCATAAAGCTCAAAACTGCTCCAACCTATTTGGTTTTGTATACATGAAGTCCTCCTCACCATGTGGTCCTGGTTCAAAAAAGTTGAAAAGCAAAGTTTCAAGTTCTACACTTGACACACACTGTGTTTTAATATGATTTCTTTGTTATGTCCCTCACATAAAATAACTATAGCAAGTAGAGACAGTAGACACAAGGTCTTGTCAATTAGGTACTACTGTCTCCTGCAAGCCAGATGAAATATAATAGTTTGTCAGCAACATCCTGGTAACACAGAGCTTTATTATAATGACTTAGGCTGAGAAACATTAGCACATTCCCCAGGGATGCCAAAATTAATTGACAAGCCTATAGTTTAGTGTTACTGAGAATTACCTTTCACTCGGCTAGTTATTTATCCATGCATATGGTGATAAAATAAATAAATAAAATCAAGGTGCACAGGTGTCAATGTGTTTCAATCAATTTCAGTGTGGAAAAATTGACTGCTGATGCCCAATGATGCAACTGACAGGTTTCAACTATGCACACAGTGGGGAAGGTTAACTCTCATTGAATAATTCACTCTGCCCGTAAAGACAAGAGTAATAGGAAGTGAGAATTGTTTGCGTTACCACAATCATTGCATTTTTCCTCGCATGGTGAGCTGACAAGCCACTTAACTTGCATTTTAAGTATCTGATAACAGCCCACTAACAACAAAACAGGAAAGCATAACATGGACCAGAACTGGATTCCTTTGTGTATATATTTTATATATTAAAAACATTGTATATGATGACTTTTCTCCAGGTTCTGAAGTTAAAACTCCTAAAATTTGGTATAGTTTCTGCTACCTTTAAATGTGCACTCTCACTTGTGACTGCATTAACCCCTGCCACCGTGAGTAGCATGCCTCTCTCCAAAACACCAAAGGTGGTAAGCTTGCCCAAGTATCATGAATTATTCCATTCAGTTAAAAACTGGATTATTTACCTATTTAATAAATGGGCACATACTTCTTCATATACTTCTCTATTTTGACTTGGCAGTTGGTTTTTCAAAGTCAATAGTGGTCAAACCTAGATGTCTTGGCTCAAGATGACCTGACTCATCAGATCTTGCCATCTGCCCAACTGGAAGTAAGATGCAATTATCTAGCTTTGGGACATATTTTCTTTGCCATGTTGCATCTGTGTTCAAAAACTCAAATGTCTCTATGCTTCTTTCTGTCCACTAAGATTTACCCTTTCGAGTTTGATTGCTGAATCAAATTCTAAAACTTACTCTTTTATTTTGCCAGTTTGGCACCCAGTGTTACCATCACCACAATGAAGATACCAACATTTTTTCAGACTGGTTTAAAAAAAAAAAAAAAAAAAAAAAAGAGGTATCTGGGAACTGGATTGTATTTATTAAAAGCACCCATTCATATCTACATTACTATGACTTCATTACCCAAGATAACTACCAGAAATAATATCCCTAAAGCATTATGGTTTTATCCTACATCCCACAGTAAATAATGCATAAATCCTTCTAAATCCTAGTTATGTAAAGACATATTAATAGATGTTAAGCACCTGAATATCTCCGAATACTTGTATATATAAAATCTTGAATTGGCATGTAAATAGTATTCAATGATTCAGGTCTTGGTCACTTTTGAAATAGATAACTAGAATCCAGCTTTGCTTGGACACATGAAAATGGTAACAGATTACCTCATTTATTTTTAATCTCCTCACACACAGTACAAAACAGACAACTATACACCAAAACAGGATATTATTTTAAACAGATTAATTTATATGCATTGTGTCAGTTTAATGGAATTCAAGAACTTGGAGGTACATATAGCTGACAAATTTATTCCTTCTCTTCTTTAAAAATTCTAACCTCTTTGCAACTATGAAGAATGTATTTGAACCAAGTGAATTATTCATTTCAAGATTAGCATTTACTGTGGTCTGCAGATGAACAAAAGATGTATGGACATTCAGAAACAGCAGATATGATTCTTCTGTTTATACATGCATCCTCTAAATGCAAGCAAGTCTAACTCAGTAATTTTCTAGTTTTTATTTCAGGCAGCAGAGCAGCTGTGACTTCATTGCTCCAGTTTAATTTTAATTGAATGTGCAGTTTGGAATATGTTAAAATGATCCACATGACATTTTAAAGTATCTTGTATATGCAACTGCTGAAAATCCATCAGACTTTAAGGGAAGAAGAGGATATGCACAAGATAAACAGATGACACTACTGATCAGTTGCCCTCTCCACTGCACCCAGAACTTCATTTATCAAAGAGCACGAAACTATGTTAAGTGCAGTAAAAACAAACAAACAGAGTACAACTTTTACTATGAAAAATAAGATTTTGAAATGTAGCTGTTCAAAACTTAACTATTTCCATTCCTAAAGGGTCTCCTTGGAGGCAAGAGAAGTTTATGAAAAAAGTTCCATAACAAAACCAAAACCCTCCACATTTTTTTTCTAATTCACAATAAGCAATCTTTCAGTATATAATACATTTTCTAAACATCAAAAAAATGTTCATTCTCAACTCTTAATTTCTGCAGGGCTTTTTTTTTTTTTTTTTTTTTTTGAATGTGTGAGATGTAACCTGAATGATAATGTTTGTCTTTGGTTTGGAAGATGTACTTGGTTTTCTGGGCTCTGGAACACCACAGAGCATCATCTCCAATGCTTCGTTTAGAGGGATGCAGTAGTGTAGAAAGAAGGCTCCAGCTGGACAGACCCGCCACCCCCAGCACCACCTTCCCCTTCCCTCCCCAGCCACTGCAGCCTGAGTATAGGGGCAGCCACGTTGCCCACCACTTGCCAGATAATTGTAAGAACACAGGACCCAACCAAGCTCAAAAAAGGTTTTGTGTAACTGGGTAACAAATTTTAACTAAATGTTTAAAACATCTGATGTCTTTTCACCTTTAAAATGCTAGTGGGTCACGGTCAGCCCTTGTATTTCGAAGCTTCACCCACCACATGGCCTAATGTTTTTGTTACCAAGTAGCACATGTTAATACCAAGTCTTTTTTTATTTTTCCTCCAAAGCTGAAGGGTCACAGACCTTATTTATCGACTAGAACTATTATTCCAATAACATACAACATTGCATTTGGTTATGCGTATATATACCAGAAAGCAAATACTACATGATTAAGTTCATTATGAAGTATGCCTATGTATATATACTTTCCTCATTTTCTTCCATCCCAATTTTGTTTTGATGGCTATATTTCTTTCATGATACTCAATCCAATTTCTGAAGAATATTAAATAATAACATACTGTCAACACTAAATTGCTAAAAATGACATTACTGATGTTTTTGTTATTTTTTTTAAATTATTCTGATCACATATCACATTATTTCATTATTTTGAAGCTAATATTCACCTTGTACTCCATCCAAAAAGTCTTTCTCACAGAACTAGCTATTAAAGACTAATTGGTTATGTAATATTATGGTACTTGCAACAATTAATCATAGTACCTTAAAACCAGAAATGTCATTGCTATTCAGCTGTCATGCAGCGGTGGTATGCTGTACAGCTGACTCTTGCATTGTGCCAGTAGCTGATAATACTAAGGAAGACAGCGCTCACGTGTCAGACACTACTGCTTCTAGCATCTGACAGTCAATGTTTTTGTGTAAAATCACCAGGAAAAAAAACAAACAAACAAACTTGAAAACAGCTTCAGAAAACCACGGTTATGTCCAAATTAGTGTAAGCAAAATACCCAAACACTTCTGCATTTGTCATCTTTTGCCATCCACCAATCTGCCTCCACAGTTTTATGAAGACATTTCTCATTTCTTCTCTTGTTAAAAAACAAAATGCAATTGAGTAAGAATTACTTGGGAATAACCCTGAAGCCCATCTTTGAAACTATACATCTGTGGGAGAAAGGCAATGGGTGTAATTTTGCTTAGAGTGAAAATAACTGGATATTACAAAACCAGAAAAGGGTCTCTAGACAAACAGCATACAGTGAGCTCAGAAAGTCTTACTAATATATGATCAATGCACAAACAGATAAAATTGCAATAAATTGATGCAGGTATTCTGACAAAACATGTTTTTCTCCTCCTTAGTTCCTTTACACTGTCCTCTCCAAGCAAGCTTCTTTACTCACTTACCATAAACCTTCCATATGAAAAATTAGTGTGCTGTTTTCTCAAACACAACCACACTGTTCTTCCCATTTTCATTTCCAGAATAATCCTATTTCCTTTTTAATATTTGACTACTACAGTGAGGCATCCATTCATAACCAGGCACAACAATGAGCATGATGTAGCACAAGTATGCGTGCAATGAAAGTATGCAGCAAGCTAGTCACAAACTTGATCATTAATATTCTCTGTTTATTATGGCCACAGCTACAACAAATTACTCAGATTCCAAAATTACATTTTAATATCAGGCAAAATGGAGAAAACAGTTATCAGAACAGTTCATAAAAACAGCAAAAAGAAAGCACTTGCTGCATTACCTGTTTCAGTGCATGCATGAGACACACGTGAGATTAGTTATTTGCTTTTGCATGTTTTGCATTCCTTATTTCCATAGTCTTCTTCCAGACAGACATGTTGATTCTGAAGATTTGCTGATTAAAAAATATATATAATAAAAAAAAAAGGGGGGGGGAAGTAGCATCCCCTGTGTTACCCCTACAAAATTAAGAAGAGCTAACTCTTTATTTTGGAGAGTTTAAGGTAAGAAGATTTTACAGATGGTGTAACTTTCAGAAGCACTTCTCTCAGCCGTGAAATGAGATCTTTCTGGAGGGAATGATTCTTTGCTGCCTGAAAACTGTTCCAGCAAGTCCAGGAAAAAATCTGCCTCTGGACTGGTGGGAAATATGCAGGGCCTTCAAATTCGAGGTGGAGAAAGCCCCAGTGCTTCTAAGAACAAGATTACTATGAGGAGTGGGAGCAGATCAAGTGCTGAGCTTAGTGAAGTCTCAGATGAAAACAGTGAGTAAATTCCAAATGATCCCAACAAAGACAGTGTTTACCCAAAAACAAAGCGTCGTTATATGATGGGCTGGTCCAGTTGCTCAGGCTCAGCCAAGAGCAGTGCAAGTGGTATTCTGTGCATCAGTGGCTTCCTAGGGCACCAAGTCACTGAAACCACAGCAAACCACTCCCTGCTACGGAAACCACTGTCAAAAATACATACACAATGACACAGCCTCAATCTCAATGCTGGCGATATGGATTAGCTAATGAAACGCTATAGCTACCTCATCTATAGTATGGTTTCTAACAGACTAACTGGTAACAGAGGCGATCCCACAAGAAGATTGGCTAAGAAAGGATATTGAAAAGCATGTAAAGGATATTTGTTCAGCATGAAGAAATAGATAATATAGCAGAGAAAGCATTCATTGATTTATTATACAATTGAATTAAAAAATTCTGTAAGGAAAGCATTGTACTACCACGAAGACACCTACACGTTCATATGCAGTATTGATTACAATGCATCAGCTCCTCTGTCCCAGACACAACAGGAATGAACATGGAAGAAGAGAAGAACAAAGCTCTCATACTTTATTACTATACAGTAACATTACAAAGCACTGATAAAGAAAATGTTACATAGCCCAAGATGGCAGTATTCAGTATGCTCACAAAGGAAGAACAACAAAGTCAATTTTTCTCGGGTTTACTTACCCAATGGACATTTACCGTAAGTACAGCAAAAGATGTGATTCAGGTGTGGTAACAGAGAGCACCTCCTGGCTTAAGTTGCCACCAGTAGCTCCACGTTCTTACCTCTGATTTACTCTCATTTCCCAGCTGCACCACACCTGTGAGCACTGCACAGACTTTGCCTCAGCAGCACACCAAATATAAAGCACCATACTCCATTTATTGAAATGAATACACTTCAGTCAGCAGCAAAGGCAAATGGCTGGTACCTGTACCATGCAATGAACAACAACAAAAAAAAATCCATCCTAGCTGATATTCTTTTCCTACACATGTGATCTTTATTAGAAAAAAAATCCATACAGTAAGTAACTTCTGCTTTATGTTTATATTTATTTTAATAAGATTGTCTTCCAGTATGATTTTAGCATAGGAAAAGTTACAGCACACATATCTAAACAGATAAAACATCATATACTTACTTTCCTGTTTGTTTTGATTCATCTTAATTAAACATCTTCAACAGGTCGCGATAAAAATTATATTGCTCCAAGCTATATACTTGGCTTTTCAGAAGCAGAGCAATAATAAACTGTCAACGCTTTCATCAAAACTCGCTCCTAAAGAATATGCATACAAATGTTGGCAAGAAAGAAAGAGTACCAGGAGATAAAAAAGGCACACACACACTGAAGTACATCAATATGCAGTTGTTAATATGCAGTCCAGAATCCCCTTTTCATTTTAAAGTGCCCTCAC
This sequence comes from Anser cygnoides, assembly GCF_040182565.1. Taxonomy (NCBI): domain Eukaryota; kingdom Metazoa; phylum Chordata; class Aves; order Anseriformes; family Anatidae; genus Anser; species Anser cygnoides. Next base: position 109,013,465 of record NC_089873.1, on the reverse strand, counting down.
CCTTGAGCGATCACAAAGAATAGGAGTAACTTGGCAGATGTAACAGTATCAGTAACAAAAGTAATAACAGGCAGATCTTCCTGCCTCTGTTTGAATGACAGTTCACTTACCTGCCTTCTCCTTTTTCCTTTCTCCAGTAACCACAAAATGTATTACATGTTTTGTACTGCGTGTTTTGCTTGACTGTAAGTGCACACAGGCAAGAAACAATTTCTCTGATGATATTACATGGAGCAGGCTAAATGCTAGGGTTTTGTGAGTGGTCTGAAACTTAATTTGTGCAGCTTGTGAACCGTGCAGCAGTACACAGCGCAGGCAGCCCTGCGTAACTCCCGACTGCACTTCCATCTCAATCCCCTGGCTGTGGTTACGTATTCATATGTGCTTTGTCGCAGGGTTAGCAATTTTATAAGAAGGTTAGTAAAAGAGCAGCTGCTGATAAGCCCAAGTCCTGCTTACCTTGACAACTTCAGTTAAAAGAATGGGCAAGACCTTTGTTTCATGTAATTCCCTATACTTACATTTTTGCTTTGATTTTGAATCCATTTTAATAAGGACTAAAAATTGAACAAAATTAAGAAAAAAGTGCAATATTCAGTACTTTGCCTCAGTCATGAACACTTCTGTAACTTCAGAAAACAGATTCTCTGCCTTTCACAGAAGTTTGAAACATCTAGCATGTAATGTGTGCACATGCGCAGATGTGTGTGTGTTTAGAGAGACTCCATTTGAAGAATGTTTCTCCTTTTCTAAATGTTAATTCTGTGATTTCAGTGAGAAATACCAAGTAATTATCTGCATAAAGACAATTATCTACTAGTATTTAATTTCTAGGCCTCTTGAACTTGTTAAGATCCTAATCTCAAATAACTTCTCAAAAATTTTTGGAAAGAACATTCATGATCCTGCCATATTACGCCTATGTCTCTGGACAAATTTGGACGATCATCTACTATACTAGGTAAGTAATTTGTAGCACACAACAGCAGAAGAATTGACTTCTCCCTCTTTAGGTGTGTATCTTAGAAAGCTATCCAGAAATTCAACTTTCACGATGTTGAATAATGCAGAATGTCAGCAGATAACACTGTCACCTACAAGGTACCTTGTAGTAAGTAACCTACAGCTTTCAGACACGAGACTGAGTATTGATGTTGTCACAACTAAGAAAAAAAGACATTTACATTTACCAGTCTGATAAAATGATTATTGGTGTTTGTATTTGAATTATTCTCTTACCTTTTGTTCTGGTAATATTGTATTGAACTGCCCTTTCTCATGTGGGAAGCTGGCGTAGGTTGTTCTGGCCACGAGCAAAAATATTGCCTCCCCTTCATCCAGCTCTCCCCCGTCTCTTCCAGCACACGTTAATTTCCAAAAATCTTCACAATCAGTTCTGTCACAAATTTACTTTTCAGTGACATTTCACTTTCCAAAGAATAGTTCATTTTATGACTAGAGAACTTATCATTTGAACACCAGAAATATTTTTGAACTTTACTAGTAATGGCCATAATCAGTAGCTGAAAGTCTGCTGAAATCAGATGAAGCTCAGCTGTACCCAGCCATAGCTTAGAGTTGTAGCCAGTGAAGCAAGCAAGAACTTTACTTGTCTCAACAAAGCAAAAAGGGAATAACTTATGAAACTTCACCTTTGGAAAAAGTTATAAGGGCCAAGGTCAATGTAAAGAGCCATTAATTTAACAATTAATGGACTGAGAAAGTACAATCAAAAGGGATTTATTTTTAAGTATAAGGATTATATATTGCCAAAAGACAGGTCAGCCGATAACTAAATAGTTCATAAACACACAATGAATCTACTGATTCCGATTTAAATGCTTGCATACGTATTGAGTGCCATTCAAACATTTCAAAATGTTCTACATGCTTTTAAAAATCATTAAAATCAGGACAACCATTCATGCTTATTACAGTCCATTTTCATTTAATTATTTTCTAAATCAGATTTTGTTCATAATTAAGGAGAGATAAAAGCCAAACCAACAAAGCAGGTTACTTTGTGGGCAGAGCTGTTTCTAAAAAGTAGAGATTTGTTACACACGCTTCCTGCAAAAGGTCCCATGATGCGCTGGATTCTTTCAGAAAGCAAGTATGCTATCTCTTGTTTACTGCTCCACTACTGCCCGTTAACTGAAAGACTCCCGGTCTCATGGCATAACTGAGAAAATTAAATACAATCTACATCCACAAAGGTACACATACACAAATATATTAAGTTACAGACTTGACAAAAAAAAAAAAAAAAAAAGAAGGAAAACATAAACAGCCATTAGTTCCTACCTTTTGAGGTTCTGCTAAGAAACTTGGAAAGTTGCCAATGATCAGCACTGTTGGTAGGAAAGCCTTCTAGCCAATTATCAGCAGCTGAAAGGAGAATAACGTCAAGGTAATTTTGACACACAAGTCACATAAATACTGTGCAATTGTTACCGTCTAGTGCAAATTGAATTTTCTGCTTCACAGGAAACACTGATATTTCATATCAGTTTCCATCAGTTATTGGAACACATATATAAGTTCAGATATATAATTATGTATTTTATGTTATACACATAACTTTGAATAACAATAAAATTCAATAAATATTTTATTCAAAAATGTCAATGCATTAATATCGTCATTTTAGATCATAATTTTTTCAGGGTGCAAAATATTATTTTTATTTTTATTTTTATTTTCATTTTACACACAGACATACACATTTAAACTACATTGACTCTAAGAAGCCTCAATCTATTTTAAATAAGGTACACCAGACACCACAGATAGACTGCATTTGGTCATCCACTTCCTTTAATAGCCAACATCAAAACCTGCCCTAGAGTATTCACTTTCTTTAACACCATTATTATCAAAAGATCCACTGAAGATCCTCAGGGTCAGAATTTCCAATTTAAATTTATCCAAAGCAGGCATTGTCCTCAGCTTATGTTACTTTCCCTTACTCATTTAAAGAGAGATCATATACCAGTCTTGCTTTAGTTATAAGCAATAGCTAAATGCTTTTAGCCTTGCCTTGTAAAAGAGATTCTTCTGTTCTTTTTTTCTGTTCTTGCCTTTACTCCAGCTAGAAGTCACCATTCTTGTGTATACTTTCTTGAAAAACCTACATACAACACCTCCAACAAGCTCTCATGAGGGTTTCCCTCCAAGAGAATCCTAATACTTCCCACCATCATATTGTATATTTCCCTAAGGATAATTTTTACTTTTGCAGACACTGCAATTTCTATCTAGGGATCACTACAGAAAATTCCTGCTCAGCTCTACTAATCTAATGGACATGCAACTCTAAAGCCCTACCAGAAAAGGTTCTGCTGTGTAGGATTTTCTTTATCTTTTAAAAAGATAAACATCCCTTTCATTTCTTGTTATGCTTAACCACACACTGCCAACAGAGAGATCAGTTATTCTCTAAATGTCTCAACTCTGTATCATAATGACAACATCAACCTATACAGCAGTCTTTGTTGGAGGGAGTGAATTGCTTTAGCTACGTGCAGGCTCCATCTATTACGGAACTCATCCAGGAGCCATACCAGGTAGCACGTTACTCTGAACAGTCCATTAAAATTGAACCCTGCTCCTTCAAGCAATTACTTTGTACTTAATACATCAACGCCACCCACTCCAAACAATATATTAACAGTTCAGGTAATGTCACCTAGAAGCTGAAAACTGACATTAAGATGCACCCTCTGGAACGCTGAAGTCCAGAGCACCCACCCATCCTCTCCCAACCTCTTCATGCAGGAGCAGAGCAAAAGAGGAATCAGAAAAGAAACCACATATAATACAGAACGGCTTCATATTCCTCAGAGCAAACTGTCCTTGCATCAAGCACTATTACAAAGAGCAGAAAAGGTGGCTAAAAATAAGTAGAGATAAAGCTCAGTTCCCATTCCTTTATTCCCAAGAACAGATAGTAGAAATAGATGGGAGTGTCGAAAGAATTAAACTTTTATTGGGTGGGCTAGACACAATTGATGTTTTTATGTTTTTTGTTTTGTTTTGTTTTGTTTTTTGTACATTTTTCCCCACACACACAGCTCCAAAAAATGATTTCGGAAAAAATGATTTCACAAAACTTCATCGCAAATCTTTCAAACTGAGTTTGCAACTCTGGATGAGAATGTCAGGTCACTCCAGAAAAACATTTTTTCAGGACTGGCTTCAAGTAGTTGCTTGAAGAGCAGAGGCAGGGTCCTTTATCTAACAGATCAGATATCTGAATACTTATGCAGAAGTGGAAAATCAGGGCTAGCCTCTCCTCTGCTTGAGGAGAGCTGATTTCAGTTTTCTTAGACCATGTTAAGCACTATCACACAAGATAAGGAAGAGATGAGGGGATGGCTAGACTTCTCAATTGCACATCAGCACTGCTTAATTAAAATATTTATGTAATTAAAATATTCACACCGGGAGGGCTATCTTCCCATAGGAGCACACTTATCCTCACCAGCTTGCTAGTCATCCTAGGATATCTTCAGGTTATGTAAGTGATTCATAAAATATTAATTGCTCCATTATAACATACCTCTAAGTTCTCGTAAGAAAGAGGATGTTCAGTTCAGAGGTATTCTTTTCCTGATCAGTAGGAGGAATTCCACCCAGTGCCGTGTACCAAAAATAAGCATTTCATTTTGTACCACACTGCCCTAGTCTCAAAAGTGACCTGTATTTCCATCTGGCTTCTTCTCTATTTAGGATCATAGATGACTTCAAATTCAGTCAATTCAAATCTCTTTTTAAAAGCTCTCTTCAGTCTAGTTACCAGCCCAAAAAGTTATACAGCCTTTTATTTTTTATTTTTATTTTTTTTTTGGCCACTTTCCCTTCTTCATCCTTGAATTCCATCCTTGCATTCTTCTACTGGAAGACTTCTACTCTCACCTGTAATCTCCATCAAATATTCTGTATGTTAAAAGAATGGAAAGGAGAGGAAAAAGCAAACCAGAAGATTACTGGAAAAGAGAGGCTGTGAAGAGAGAAAAGGAGTTATAAAGTGGGAAGAGTGAAAAGGAAAGCTGACAAGAGCAGTGCTTGATGAGCAAGTTGGGGAAACAGGATTGTGGGAAGCTGAATGAGTGACAGAAATGAAGATGACAGCTGAACAGGTCACTAGACAGCAGCAAGTAGGCAGACAAACTTAGTTCAAACACAGCTAACTAACCCAGGCAGAGCTAACAGCAACAACAACAACAAAATATTCCAAAGTATTTATTTATTTATTTAACTACTAAGCATAATGAATTTTAAATACAGATGCTCTTACAATGTGGTTATAAGAAAAAGACAGACGTGATTGAGGAAATCAGCAGTGACCTACACGATTCAAGGCCATATTGATATTTTATAACACTATATCTCCATGAAGTTTTACACTGCCAAACACATGACCTGAACACTATCAGAACTGGAAACTTTTTACAGAACCGTATCTGTTCATCCACTGCTGCTTTGATAGCGTAGGTGCTGCTAGCTGGGACAGATGGCATCGCAGCCACCTTGCAGAGGTGATGATTTTCTGGTGATATTCTCTTTCTCTTAGAAAACCAATATATTGACTAGCCCTGAGAAAAGGAGCAAGAAATTGATCTTTACAGCAGTAGGTGGCTCAACTGTCAGACACCGGCGGTGTCTCCTTTGATGATTTAGAAGAATCCCACTGACAGGATCCCAAAGCTGGTTCCCTTGGCAACCACAGATGAGGCATGACTGTATTATGTTTGATTCTCCAAACATCATTTCGGCTCCTCCCTGAGATTTAGTTCTTGTTTGTTTGTCAAGCCTGTCTCTCTGAAAAGCATGTTCCAGTGAAAGACTCTGAAAATTAATCTTCCACCTGTTTCTGGGTAAAACATGTCCTTTCGCTCACAGAGATTTACACTTTCAATCAAGCAAATGAGATTGGGCCCCTCTCCAGACTTCACTGCCAGGCCCAGTGAAGTTCTTCCCTGGAGGGATACAAGAGAATTTGTCACAAGAGCAAAAGTTACCCACCACAGCCCATCAGGTGGAGGTGGCTGACAGGGGAAAGAACAACAGATTAATATTGATCTTGTGTGAAGTGGAAAACCGAATACAGACAGAATCTATTTCAATCTAGGTTAAAGAACCTAGCACAAAAACTTGTCGAGGTTGCGCTTTAGGTCATGGAATATGGGACCTAATTAGCAATTTAAAGGATATTGTGGTAAGAAGAGAATATGAATATTATCAAATATCAGCCCTCCAGGATACCAGTAACAATATGCTCCTGGAGGAGGATCATTTCACAGAAGCAAATCAGTTCTGATGCAATGATTACTGCACTTACTCACAAACATGCACTAGAAGGCTGCATTAAAGCTGTAATAAAGTATACTCCTCCATTCATAACACATGTGCAAATGTTAAAAAGGTAAATGTGGAGGATGGGGAAAACAGAGACCCACTCTGACTTCAAGGAGAATGAAAGTCAGCATATGTGAATTTAAATACTCTCACCTAAAGGGTTTGATATGGCATTTTACAAAGTGCAGAAAGAATGAAATGTCCTTAGTGAAGCAAAGAGTTATGTAGACATCTATTTTTTTCTTGCTTCCTCTCCACCCCGTGCTACTCCCAAGCACCTGAATTAGCTGATTTCAGGCTGTATGTTTTTACTATATACCAAATTTGGTTTGTAATGAGTTTTGACTTTGTTTTAGAAATATGCTCACAATAGCATATAATTGAGTTAAAAACAAAACATCTAACCATTCCTGAGGAGGAAAAAAAAAAAAAAAAAACACACCACCTGCACTAGAATGCCAAGTGAAGCAAAAACCAAACAATAGTACCATGCTATGGTATGGTTATGTAAGGAAAATGAGGGAATAACTAGAGTGGTAGAATGAAAAGTCACCTGTGACATGGTCCAGGTTTCTACTACTGCATGCATGGTTTAGCAGACAGTAAGGAGGATGTCCCTTTCTGCTTCCAAGCCACAGCTACCAACTGCATGCAAGCCGAATCGCACAGCAGGTCCATACAAGCAGAACCTACATCAGTGCTCTTACATTGCACTCTTTAAACAAGATACATGGACATTACCTAGGAAGGATAGACTATATTTTAATCACAGTAGAGCTGGGCTGCTTACAATGAAGACTATGAAGCTCAGAGAGGAATATTTAAACTTAAACACCAGGGAAAGCTGACAGGCCTGGAATAGCCTGATACAGACTGATGTGACCTGCTAGGTTAAGCACACATGACTAACTTTCAGTACACCACTGAAAAGGTCAGGAGGAAAACAAACTTCATCATCAAAATAAAAATGAATAGCAAATTAGAAAACATGGAAGTTGACTGGCAGGTGAAATATTAAGAAACGGGGCAAGGGCAGAACACACAAGTACTTTGAGGTCAATGACAAAAGTCTAAAAAGCAAGATGGGAATAAGAATGCTTGGCATCAGCTACCAAACCTGCCTCTCTGGGGCATCTTAGAAAGCCGGAGAATAAACCAGTGAAATATCATGTTGTCACATTACCAAATTTATAAGAGTGATGGATTCTTATAAATAAATGATAAATTCACTTATAAGAATGATAAATTTGGACATAGAGAAAGTGTGGGAAAAGTAGCACAGTATGCAATTTTATCAATTTCAACAGCACCCAACTTTTATACGGAAAGAGAGCACACTGAAATTGTGGATGTGGATGAAAATCCCAAACCATACATGATAAAAACAGACTACTAGGACTGTAATACCAAGCTTCAGGCTACAGAGATCAGGAAATGTTGAGTGAGATTCAGGATGATGAAAAGTATATCAGTTTACAAAAGTGGAAAATTTCCATGACTGTAACAATGTCTAATCAGAATAAGATGTAAACTTATAGATGGGCAAAAATGTTTAATCAAAAGGAAAAGTAGCTTTGGAATAAAAAAGAGAAGACTCCACTCTGTATTTGGTTCAGTGCTGTAGAGGACCTCATTCTGCTGGTATTAATGGGAGATCCACTATAAAAATAGTACCCAGAGTATAATTAAGGTTCAAGCTCATGGTATGAGAGTGGGCCAAACAAATCCGGCCTGTAGACAGTCCATTCTGAGACAGGAAGCTCCTAGAATAGTGAAAAAAATAGTGTGCAAAAGCAGTTCAAAATCTCTGACTGGATCAACTGAAGAGCTGAAGATGAAAAAATATGGAAAGCTTCTACATTTAAAAAAATCAAGGCAGCTAAAAAAAATTAAAGAAATATGTTATATAATAAAAAAAATATGTTCAAACTGATATGAAGAAATTCTTGAGTGCATCAGAAGCAGGAACACTGCAGGAACTAGTGGAACCACCTTGTTCACAAAGGTTTTGAAAAGCAGTTTGGGATGGTAAGGACACAACAGAAAAGCTATGCTTTGATCTCACCTGCTGAAAATGTTGTTAAGATTCCTGTACCTGACACATTCTTTGTCAGATAACTCAGAAGAGCAATTTCACATTGTGGTGACTACAGAGGAAATATTAGACTAAACAGAAGTTATATATTAGTAAGTCACCAGGACCAAACAACATTTATAGAAAGGAACTGTCATATCAAGTTGCAAAATTGCTAGCCCAGGTGTATAAACTGTTCATGCAAATAGCTACTGTGCCATAAGACTAGCAATTGTCAGTGTAAACCCCTGTCTGCAGGAAGGGATCTCTAGTAAGACAGAGGAGAATAGAGTACAGAATACTATCACTACTTTTGTGGAGAACAGTTTCTTAGAAAACAATAGGTCAAGTTGTGTCTGACTAGCCTTACTGCCTTCTGTACTAAGATGGCTCCGAAGATGAAGGGAGAGCAGTAGAATTTTTCCTTTAGTAAGGTCTTCCATACTTTCTCCTGTAAGTATTCTCACAGTCAAATTTGTGAGATATGGCCTCTATAAATGGACCACACAAGGGAGGGATTGGGGATCCCAGTAGACAACATGCTGAATAGAAGCCAGCAATGTCCCTTTGCAACAAGGCAGGCCAAGCACATCCTGGGCTGTACTAGACAGAGTGTAGCCAGCAGGTTCAGGGCAGTGATGCTCCCCTTCTACCTGGCCCTTGTGAGACCACACCTGCAGTCTTCTATTTCAATTGACTGTGTGAGCACAAGATGTCAGATGAGCTTCAAGGTAGATAAGCAGTAAGTAATACAAAAGTAAAAATGATCAAAGCTATGCCTGTGCACTTCCGACCTCTGAAACTGCCCACATAACTCTGGATCCTGCAGTCATTATTGACAGTTCTCTGGAATCTTTCCGTCATTGTGTAATAGCAGCTAAAAAAAGTCAACAAAGAGCTGAGCATCATCAGAAAAGATACAGGAAAAACAATACAACAAGCACCTTCTAAATCCTCAGTGCACTCATCTCTCTAGCACTGCATGTAATTTTGATCTCTATCTTAAAGACATGGAATTAGAGAAAATTCAGAGGACAACTGAAATGATCTGAGATGTGGAGCAGTTGCCTTACAAAGAGAATACAGAAAAGTCATGGACATTTCAGATCAGACACCAAACCCTGCAGTAATGAAACTAAGGAGCAAGTGATAGCACATAAAAAGAAGTACTTGCATGCCAAAACACATTTAAGTACAGGTATTTCCTTGATGTAGTTAAATATAATCCTGTGGTTTAGATACTTCATTAGTAAGTGGTTTTACCCTCATCTGGGTGTTCTATAAGTACTGAAGGTCTTTTCTTCCATGAACTTCCCTAATTGCTTTTAAACCAATTTATACTTTGGCATCGACAGCATCCTTTGGCACAGAATTCCACAGCTTAATTAAGCATGGTTTGAAGCAGCACTTCCTTTTGTTCCTTTTAAAACCTCTCATCATTTCATTTGATACTTTTCACTTCTTGTTTTATAATACATCATGGATAAGCATTTCCCAAAATCTTTCTTGATTTTGGATATCGTTATTTAAATATGCTCCCTTATATCTTTATTCACGTTGAACAGTACTATTTCTAAGTATCTTTATTTACTTATTAGTATCTCTTTTACCTCTTCTATACCTCTGGTATCTTCATATCCCTTCCTACCTTTTCTAGTTTGTTATACCTTTGTGATGAGTGGATCACAACATAATATAACATTAAAGATTTTTGAAGTGCCACAAATATATGTATGACTTACAACAGTGTCTGTTGTTTTTCCCTTCCCTTTCATGCATTCCAGAAAATTCCCGCGTGCATTTTGACAACTTCTGAGCACTTAGCTGGTGTTCTAATGGCACTAAGACCTCTTTCCTGAGTGGTAAGTGAAGGCTAATACAGAATTTCTCAATGATGAGGTACCTAGGGCTGTCTTTGCCTTTATCTATCCTGATTTTCATCTGCCATTTTTTTACTCAGTCATTAAGATATCAGAATAGTGAAATAACTCAGAAGTTGGGTTTTTACTATGCTATACCATTTTGTATTATCTAAGAACCTAATTATTACTATTCAGTGTTCCAATTTATTTACAGGTTGAAGAGGACTTTTACCTTCCCTTGATTTATCTGTACAACAGGAGTAGTTTTGAATGGCATTTTCATCTGTCCTTGCGTACTGTTTTTCAACCTTTATAGTTATTATATTTTATTGCTGACTGCATCACTGTGTTTAGACAAAGCCATTCCTTTCTCTCTCTTTTTGTTGTTGTTGTTTTGTTTTTGAAAAAAAAAATCTCCCTTTTTACAAAAAAAAAAAAAGTAGCTTCTTATCAAATGAAAACCTACCACTTTTTTTCAAGACACTCAGGAGTTTTTATCTCCCCACTAACACCTTGAACTCTGAGTCCAGAACCTCTCTCCTGCATCCTTGAAGATCACCAATACAAAGAGTCATGGCAACTACCTCTGCACTCAAGAGGAAGCCAGAAGCATGCAATTCTCAGTAACGTCAGAGGGTACACACATAAACACCTAGTAATCAGATCTACCCACTGCCGTTTCCTGATTATCAGTTAAACTCTTACTTTGCCACTGGGCATCTTCACTACAAAACCCACAAATCTGTTGTCTGGTACAAACATTCTTCACATGACCTACTTCAGCTCAATGCTTTCTGCCTCAAATTGTCTCCCTCTCTTACTCCTAGCTTAGAGATAAAACTGTACTACAATGTAATCTAACATGTTGAAAACATAGCGGTTTGTTTTCTCCAGCTCCTGCTGTAAGGCAAACACACTGGCACAAGCATATGTATTTTGTACAGGCTGTATTTTGTACATCACTCATGTAGCAGATGCCATTAACCTTCATGGCAGGTAGTTAGACCTATTATGCTCCTTACTGAAAACTCTGAACTTTCTTTCACCCCAACATGAACATAAGTACTTTTTTTTCAACTTCTTTGTGGATTTCCTTCTACATTTCCATTTGGATAGTCATGGAGGAGAAGAAGATCACTGTGAAAAATAGTAGATTTTTGATTACTTGTTTATTCTTCTTCCAAACCATGAACTGAGTTTCCTCTTTCCCCTATCTTCCCCTGTGCCCCAACTAGTTAGTAATGTGGCTTCCACAAGTTCCTGGCTTTTCATCTCTCCTAAACCTTGGTTTGCCCAGTTTAACAGTTTTACTTGTGCTGGGGTCTAAACAGGTCATGAGATTCCTAAGCAGCAGGCTTCATAATCACTCAGCTAAGACTAGTAGTTGCACTTATAAGAGAATATCTTTTCTTCATACATTTTAAATGGTAGAAATACACGATCTATCAAGGTAAACATTACTAATTTCTGAACCATATTGTAATAGGGATGATCATTTACTACCACAGTTTCAAAACTCTGCATCTCAACAGGACAAATGTAGTTCAATATTTTATTAGAATCTTAAGCAAGCAGCATTTTAATGGTTTCTTATGAGGATACTTTGCCATTTGTACATCCCCAAGTCTAATCATTGTCTCCTAAAATATCTCAGGTTGCTGTCTGACATTTTAACTCACAAGCACAATCTAATCAAAACCAGACTGCAGCATTTGCCCATAGACACTCCTTAGGCCTCATCATCGCTCCTAAATCACTGTTATGTGGAAATCATTTCTCTCCTGAAGAGTCTTTCTTAGCAATTACCTCATGAGACTCCAAGTCTGTTTCAACATACCTATTGACACATATTAAAAATATTATCATATGAAATACAAAAATAGTATTTTTCTTGTTCCAATTACACAAAAGATGAAACAGTAAATCGGCTTGAAAAGATCTGATATCTGAGATATATGTCAAAGCCATACATATAAAAAAGCAAAAATGTACAAAGCAAAATTTTGCTAAAAGGGATTTTATAAAATCATGACAATGAACCAGCTATCATTGACTTTGCATTTAAAGAAAAAAGAACTTAAGCAAAAGTGAGGCTTGTCTACCACGCCGACACAGGAAAAGTTTAGAATCCAAAGCCTCTAACTAATAATTCTTTTACTTGTCCCATGGTAAGTTTGGTTTTGTTTTGAAGGAAGTGTTTATCCTGTATAGAAATGAAAGCAAATAAGTTAATTCCAAGTGTCACCCTCCATTTTAGCTTGTGCTGAGAATGTCCTTGATTTTGTCAGATTTTTAGTTCAACTGAAACGTATACTAAAGCACAAAAATCTACAAGTTACTGCTTTTGCTCACGGATAGGTGTTTAAAATTAAATGTATTCTCTAGAACAACACTTGCAATAATTTATCCTTAATACAGAAGAGCAGGTATTATCAAGTACAGATCCATATATTTTACAATAAATGAGAAAATTTCTGACTGCATGCTGAAGTACCATTTACTATGAAGTATGCCATCTACTTCACTTTATTTCATACTGAAGAAACTTTAAAGATTAACAAATCAAAAATCCATCCTATTAATCAGCATCTCAATTTCATCCCAAATACCAGCTATATCATGAAGCATCATAGCAACATCGCATTTCTAGAAGACTTACCAAAAAAAAAAAAAAAAAAGAAAATGAGTAAATGAGTATCTGCTGATGTGTTGTTGCTGTTGCTACTGCCATCCTGCCCCATCAGGGAGGAAATCAGAGTACACAAAGAAAGCTCATTGATTCTTATTCCTAAATCCTTTTCAATATAAATCACCATACTTCATGCACTGTATAACCTTAGTCCTAGAGTGGTTTACACTCTAATGCCAAGAGCAAATCAATACGTAGAATTCACATCAATACAGCAGAAGTCATCAAATGAATTTAACAGAAGACTTGTATTTTTTCCATTCCGTGTGTCTTTGTCAATTTACATTTTCATTCTCCTTTGTCATTTTTGCTCCCTTATTGACTTTTTAAATCAACAAAATTTTGTTGTTTCCTTTTTCCATTTCCTTTTTTCGTTTCCTTTTGTCTTGAACTTTTTCCAGGCTAAAGGTAGCATACTTTATCTGTGTCATGCATAATATATAGGGTTCATAATCATCAGCACTTCAAGGATTCTTTTAAAGTTGCATTCAAGCAAAGAGAACTCTTCAAATACCTGCTTTGACATTATTTCTCAGTGACAGCATGTAGTCAACCAGGCTCAATACCCATGATAAAAATTTCAGACTAAAGACAGGAGATTTTTAAAAGTAATTTCATATATAAAGCAAAAACTGAACAGAGAAAAGTTAAGGAGATGTCTGCAGAACTGACTCTGTATTGATAGTTGCTCTATCAAACCATCAAAAATGGAAAGTAGTTTGAAGCAAAAGCAGTAGACTCATAAAATATATGTACAGAGCTGAGAAAGTATTATATAGTCAAAAATTGGCAAAGAGCATTAGAGAATCCATCAAAAGCTAAATGCTGATGAAGAGTAGCAGTGTAAGTAACACTCTCTTCATCTTCATTTCAGTATTTTATGTATCATTATTTTTTAATAGATTTTGTGCATAGTTGCTGAAGACAAACAAACATGCTTTTGAAATTAGTATCTGTCCTCTTCCTTATTACATACTAGGATATCTGACACTAAGTGAATTTCAAGTTCTAAAACTAATGCTGAAATAAAATCAAAATACTACTTCATAAGATAAATGGCAACTTATTCTTTGAACTTCCCTGGTAATCACAATAAAAATCAAATGAAAGGTAAGAGGGAAGTCATCCACTAAGATCATTTTTTTTTTGACTTTACCAAACAGACCAAAACAAAGATAACTTCAGGTATGCTGGTACCACATAGAGACATTATTAAAGAACAGCCAATACCGGGGAAAAAAAAAAGAAAAGAAAAGACAATGAAAAGCAATATGTACATAGCTGCTCATCTCTGACAAGCTCAATAATCCTTTTCCTTTCTATCCTACTAGAGAACTGCATGCTAGCCAACTCAATTTTATGAAGAAGGATAACAACAATGTTGTGTTTGGGGCAAACAAGATTAAAAGGTAGCAATGGTATTCTACAATGAAAGAGGATTAAATGCAGGAATGATTTTCAAACATGTTATATGGACTTCTGGTTGAATATAGATGTTTTTCCACATGTACATTACATGTATAAAACATCTGAACAGTATATCAGTTGTCAGTCACCAATTTCCATCAGTAAACCACTAAATACATAAAAAGTAGTACGGAAGCTTATTGCATGCACAGTCTTGTCTTGCTTTAGAATTTGGGTATTACTTTTACCTGAATCAATAACATATTCTAGAAAAAATATGGAATAAGTGCATAGTGTTGTACGCGGCATATTAGCATATCAAAGTATTTATACTAAAGTCATAAACACATAAACACTTTTTACACTTAAGTAAATATATTTCTTCTTCCACTGTTGTACAAATTCACACTGAGACTAATTTATCTAGTAAAAGAATTTATCACGCTGATTCTAGTTACCCATAGTTACCCATAGTTCTTTACAGCTAGTGAGCTTCCATATCACTGTCTTTATCCTCTTCTGTTTTCCTTCCAAAATAGCTAAAGCAGCAATGCAGATAACAAATTAGTAGACTTGAAATAATAAGTACAGGCCAGAAACAGGGCCAAAAAGAAGACATCATCCAAGAGGGGTATCAGGCATTTATTTAAGTTCAGCGACATCAGCAGCCTCCTTCCTCCTTACCTACCCTGAAGACTCCTAAAACCTGATCTTTTGATCATCATGTCAACTGCAGCCATTATGATGGCTGAAGGCTAAAGAGACCAAGAAATAAGGTGCAAGAGATGTGGGGATAGGAATTTTAATAGTAACTTTGTCTCTACTAAGCCAAATAGTATAAGAAAGGAAAAGAAAGAAAGAATAAAAGAGAAGAGTCATTATCCTTGATTTTCTGCTATTTATATCCATTTATAAGCCCTTTACATTTCTTTTTAAGACTCATTTCCCCCAACTCCTAAGAGAAGTTGTTAACAGGGAGAGTGTGACTGCTATAAAAAATATGTATTAACAAAATTAAGAAGTTGACTATAGTATAAGATCTGGGAAGCATGAGAGAGCAAATTCTACTCTTCAGACCCATGACATGGCAAGCAGAAATTTGCATTACAGTAGGAAGGAAACATGGATATCAACAGAGGAGAATTCATAAAACTGCCAATTACAGTAACAGAGCATAAAATTGATTTGAATTAGAGAAATATCAAGTTACAAAAATGTTTATACAGGCATTGTACAGTGATTCAAATATATCATCTGCAGAGAATACACTTTCTTTGTCCTTATAGTATGACTGAACACCGAGCCATCATATTTTAATTCACTGTTACTGTTCAGAGCAAATACATAAAAGGTTTTAAATCAAAATCTGCACAAGCAAACACTTGAAAACTATCTAAAGAAAGTATTTTAAAGATTTTGACAATTGAGTTTTCTGCAACTAAACTGGACCATACCTATTACCTTTGTACTGGCTCTGATACAACAGTTGTTTCTTCCCATCAAGAATTCATTAACTCCTTGATTAGATCAAGTAATTATTTCAGATACCTTTCATAAGATGTAACAAAAAATGAAACAATTAAAGAAATAGCATTCGTTGGAAAAGGCCAGGATCTGAAGAAATACAAAAGGAATACCACAATCTGAAATTTGAGAGCTTTCCAGAGAACTAATTAAATAGACACAATATGTAAGAGACATGCATGTTCTCTATCATCCAGTTCTGTTTCAATGATTAAAAACAAGTCCAATTTACTGGGGCTTGAATGTCTCTTAAACAATATATAGGGAATATCGTTCAAACAAGACCTCAGTAGTGTACTGCATCTCAGCAAATAAATCACATTTTGAGCTTCCTTTGCCCATTGTATCTTGACATCTAGACATACCTACAACTAGGATGCCATGCTTCAGTAAATCCATTCTCCCCAAGTTCAGTAAGAAATATCATACCTTTCCCATTTCAGTGCACACTATTTGAATTTCTTCCCTAAGATCAATGAAAAGGGAATACATTTGTTTAAACTCTTAATGTTGTTTAGAAAATACAGGCACCTAGTTTTGAAGGTGCAGAAGAACTTGATTACCATATCTAAATAATGTGAAAAGTATGTGGTTATTATAATTAAAAAAAATGCAAAAACCTAAGCTCAGTCTTTTGTCTTTATTTTCATGGTCTTTGCTTTGGAAAAAAAAAAAAAAAAAAAGTTATTGCCAAAACTTACTATAAAAAAAAAAACTTAAAAACCTTATAAAACAGAACCAAAGTTCCATACTACGACAGTACTGTCTACAGTGAGACACCCTATGTACTTCCTGGCTCCACCATCTGATGTTTCAGACATTTTACCTGGGAAGCATTCTAGAAAAAGACATTAGACAAAGGAAAGAAGTGTCTCACTGGTACACAGTCAACACCAAGAAACAAACATGCTTAATAAAAGAGTTAACTTAGTACTTAATACACACACTGAGAATATATATTTTTAAAAGTATAATAAAAAAAAAAAGGAAAATGATAAAACAAACTACTAACTCCTTCCTTAATGATCACAGCACAGAATGAGATGCTTTGAAAGGAAAAGTGAGAACAGTAAAAATCTTTTCTTTTTCTTTCTTTCTTCAGCATCCAGAAAGATCCTGAGATATCCTGGGGTATCCCAAACGACTGTTAGTGAACAACTAGAGGGAAAGGTGAGTCAATTTTTTTTTCCTGTTGCACTTTATAAACAGCCCTTAGAACTAAAAAGTATGTTGACACTATGCAATTTCACTGTTACAAAGCTTTTGGCATTCTTGTGAATGGCATTCTTCTGAGAAGCATGTTGACTAAACCACTGTAGATTAAAGTTTTAATGGGTTCATATGCAGTAAAAAACTCAACACTAAAGCAGTTAGCAAAGGTTCACAGTAAAAGTAAAGCAAACAAACAAACAAAAATGTGTTGAATGAAATCAGTCAAGTGTTTATCCTGGATTCAATACTTCTCAGTACTTTCATTAATGAGTTAGATAACAAAGGACCTTTCTTGAATTTGAAGGCAATTTGAATATAGGAGGTAGGGGAAAGGTGTGTAAAGTGCTTTCAGTGCTGCCAGGAAGGATGTGATTTAAAAAAATGCTCGACTAATTGAAGCAATACCCTGAATTATGTAGGATGTAATTTGGTTAAGAGGAAGAGAAAATTGTTATTAGGCAAGAATAATCTGCTGTGCAAATACAAGCACTTAGCCACCAAATAGCAGATCTACAGAAAAAGACCTGTGGGCAATAAAAGGAGATTTATTTGAAGACTGGGAAGAAAGTATAACTGTCCTTAATATGTGCTAAAAGCTTCCTTAAAAAAAAAGACAGTGTTTGTTCTCCACATTCACTCAAGATAGGACAAGAAGTAACCAAGTTAAACTGCATGAGGAATTTTCACGTTAGTTGTTATCTGAAAAAAAATCTAGAATTAAAATTAACCACAGTTTGTTGGATCTCCATTACTGGCAATTTTTAGAACAAAATAGATAAAAGAAGGAGTGTGTGGATTTGACCCTGCCTTGGAGGATGGAGTGCGACTCAATGACATCTTGAGGTCACACAGCCTTATCTTCTGTGATTATTAACTTGTCTCTGTCCTCTGCCCTGTACACTTCAGTTGAAGAGAACTCAGTCTTTCATTTCATTGTCAGTTCAATCACAATCTCTTTCCTAGCTATGAACTTGCAGTGTGCTGAAATAGTTTCAAATGCCTTTTTTTTTGTGTTATTTGTCCTTCTGTGCATATTTAATGGCCACTGCCACTAATAGTATGCAACATCTTAAGATTACAGTCTCATGAGAGCAAAGTGCCAAGAACTTTAACAGCTTTGAGCATAGAATGAGCAAAGAGCTGTCACTTTCTTCCACCATTTTTATTTTTGTAAAGTATGAGAGAGAACTCTCCTGACACACTCAATGTATGTCATCAATTGCAAAATCAGAGCTAACTGCAGTTTTCATACCCTGCAAACCAGCATGTCAGAAGCTGAGCTGCAGTCATCAGTTAAATTAGCTCCTAGCATGCTGGGCTGCTATGCTCTCAAATTATTAATTTTTCATAAACAGAAGTTGTTTCAAAGAAAACAATCCATGCTAACTTAGAATAACTCCTATTCTATTCTTTTTCTGTCTTAAGATTTTGCATTAGTAGCTTGCATGCTCCACTGCTTGGAACACCGTAAAACTAGGGATATGATTAGATTTAACTAGGAGACCTGTACATGCCACTTAGCTAAGTCTCCTCAAAAGAAAATTGAATTGGTAAGACATGACGTTTTCTTACCTTGCCGACCATATCAACTGCTGTCATACATATCCACCAGTGAAACATTTTAATGCTTAATTATGGGCATGTCAATCAAAACCATAAGTAACTTTTGCACTTCAGCCCAAGAAAGTATATCCCACATTAAGTCTGAATGTAACTAATCCTCCCAAAATGTCAACTCATAACCTGGGCAGAGACAATATATTCTAAGCAGATAAAAGTCGCAGTGCGAATTAGTCCACAGAAATAAGATTAAAATATATTAAAAAAAAGTAAAAAATAAGATGAGGAGATTCCAGTAGACAACAGGCTGAACAGAAGCCAGCAATGCAACAAGGAAGGCCAATCACATCCTGGGTTGTATTAGCAAGAGTGTAGCCAGCAGGTCCGGGGCAGTGATGCTCCCCTTCTACCTGGCCCTTGTGAGACCACACCTGCAGTCCTCTATTTAGCTTGAGACTTTACCCAATATGCAAAAGACACTGAGAGACCAGAGCACATTCAGCTCCAAGACAAGTGGGCACCAGAGCACACAGTCTACAAAGAGAGGCTTAGAAAACTAAATTTACCCAGCCTCAAGAAAAGAAGAGGCTCAGGGAAGAGCTGATTACTCCCTAAAACTCTCTACAGTTGGAGGATACTGTGAAGATGGATCCACACTCCTATCAGAGGTGTGCAGTGGGAAGCAGGGAGGCAATGGGCACAAACCGGAACACTGGAAATTCTGACAAGACCTATGGAGAATTTTTTTTTACCATAAGGATGCTACAAAACCTGCAGAGCTTGCCCAGAGACACTGAAAAAGCTCGACTGGACAGGACCAATCAACTTGATTCAAATGGCTTGCTTCGAGCCATTGGTTGAACTAGAGACTGAAGGTCCTTTTCAATTTATATTACTCTGTGATTCTATACTGTACTGCCTGCTTTTATATCTAATAGTCCATTTGAATTTCCCAGGTACTTTAACTCCCTGAAGTCTTGTGAAGACTGTTTCACAAGTGTTTTAAGGAGGAATGCTCATTTTGACCATTTGTCTTCATAGGAAAAAGTTTCTCATTTAGTGGTGCCTGTAGAGATTCATTCTCCTGAAGTACTGCATTTCAAAATAGTTCATCTTTTAGGTTTTTCCTGTCTTTCCAAGGAGTTCTGCCATGTAGATAACTTGTGAACATCCTGCTTCTCCTTTTTATGGCTCATTGTGATTGATTTAAATACCTTAGATTAGGATGAATACATCCATTCATCCACTTAAGAACTAGTTGCCTTCAACTATCTTAATACAGAAAGAATATATCTGTCTTCAAATAAACTTTGCCAATGATAAATTTCTTACTTATAAACAATG
This sequence comes from Anser cygnoides, assembly GCF_040182565.1. Classification (NCBI taxonomy): domain Eukaryota; kingdom Metazoa; phylum Chordata; class Aves; order Anseriformes; family Anatidae; genus Anser; species Anser cygnoides. The sequence continues at coordinate 108,993,433 of NC_089873.1, read as the reverse complement.
AAAGTTGGGAACATTGGTGTGAAAGACTGCACTTTTTCACTAAATTCTCTACCCCAGAACATTATTCATCAATTTCTTCTGAAAATGAGTAATTACAAATAAATCGTACTGAATATAAAAGAATTAATCTAATCAGAGAAAAGTTATACTGTAGTTTACAAGTTCTATCTTCCCAAAACAGTCCTATAGAACAACGGAAAATGGTATATAAAAAACTTACACTGCTGCTCCAAAGAATTATTTGCACAATTCAAATAGGTTGTATCTAAGGAGAAAATTGAATCCAGTAATATATACTCTTGAGATGAAAATACACTAAATACATCACCATAGTACAAAGGTGCTGATGACTTTATACCTCCCAAATTAGAAATTTTTTATGTAACATTCCATTTCAGTTTTCTATACAAACTAAAACAAATACGTGTCAGTGTTAAAGTATTAAATTGCATTTTTTCCACAGGTCTGGATATAGCCCTGTAATGTTTCTCATTCTTTTTGTATATCACATACTGCACTGTGATTCTTGCCTACCATACCTGATTTTTAACTGTTTATAAATCTAACATATGCAATTGAGAAAGTATGTAGCAATTACATAAACCTTCATATTTTCTAAGCCACAGACACAATCTTCCTTCAGTGAAATTCTTGAGATGATGCAGTTAGCAAAGAAGTTAACATAGCCAGACATGCACATAGATCTCACTCTCTCAGCCACAAATCACTGGTAACAGATTTAACCTCAAAGCTCAGCTTAGCCCACTTAAGTTTGTAGCACTTCCTAAATTGGAAGTTCTGTGAAACCAAGGGATTTCATTTCCTGTCTCCCACTGAAACAAGAATGGAGCTGTACAAATAGAACAAAACCATAAAAAGAATTTATAAACTTGGTGATACAGACAGGTACAGCTAGGATTTGAGAGTGACATCAGGCCGTTCTGGAAGCTGCACACAGGGCTAGGATCCATACGAATGCAGACACACTAAGGGACTACTCTCTAACCTAAAAATTCAGATTCTCCCAACCTTGCTCAGCTGTCACATGCCCTGGAAACATCCAAAACCTAGAATTGTAAGCATTCTACCAATAAAACCATCACAGTACATAAATACCTGTTTTTCATCAAATGCAGAATAGCCCAGTTAGTCACAACATCGAAATCTGGAGTTCATGCCCTCCTGCCACCTGATGGGATGCTATAGTGTATTCTGAGCTGCATCCCGCAGGATCTGCTGATGTCAAATCTGCACAGCTCAGGGAAAGGAGAGGGAGAAAAACACTACCTCTTTGAAGGCAGATAATAGTAAACTAGAGACAGCCTATCTGGAATCTTTTTTAATAGTAGAAGTTTTCTTTTGGGAGAACAACCTTTTAACATTCACAGGGCTCAATGGTCAATAGAAAGAAAGGACAATAAAGTGGTCGGGAAAAAAAATGTAAAAGTCCTTGAAACTAATTCTGATTCTGGCCTCAACTGTTTTGAATGCATCTTATTGCAAATATAGTCCAAAGGGACATAGTTAATAGAAAATAGGAAAAAAAAAAAAAAGAGTTGGTAGTATGTCCAGAATAGTTCAGTAAACAGTAAGTGTTCTGTCAGAATGACCGTTCACGTACAGAGTTACGTGGATATTTGGTATTTTACAGCAAACTATGTCAATTTATATGGGAATCACATGATAGAAAAAAGACTATCCCCTACACTGAGCTAGAGCAAATACATTCTTTAGTATTTAACATCCACCTGATTCAAGCTGATGGCTGCATATTAGATTTGTACAGAGGACAGCAGTTTCAACACCAAGAAATAATATAATTTTTTGCTAAGTATTTTCTTTGTAATCCTCAAAATGATTACTGGAATAATTTTATGTTCAGCTAGCAAGGCACTTATGTACAAAATACAACTCTTTTCCCTATATATTTATGTAACTCAGCTAAACTGAAGTACTTGCAGACTTCAGTATCTTTTGAAATAGTCTTTGCTGTCAGTGGATTTTCAGTACAATCTGATCAATTAAAATTCCCTCAAAATTAATGGAAAAGAAAATAGTGAAATTGCATCACAGTGGGTCACTTTATGTGCAACTATTCTATGCTGAAAAGTCCTTAGAGAAATAGGGGAGGGAGAGCAAGTAGGCAAGGTTGTAATATTGAAAAGTATTTCCTGCAAATCTAGAAAAGTCAGCATATTTTTATTGCTGTACACATGTTCAAGTGAGATTGTGAGCTGAGACTTAGTCAATGCTCAGGAACATCAAAAGCATGAGCAAATACTAATCCAGAAACTTAGTAATAAGAAGAGCTCCATATTTCCACATCAAAACACAAGTTCAATCACCATTTCAATCCCCCTCTATTAATTCACAGGCCAGGGAAGATGAGAACTCTTCAAGGGAACACATTCACCCCCAGGTTAAAGTTGGAGAGTTGTTTTATGACATTCAAAGCAACCACTCCAGCTGGTTAATAATAAACAGCTCAGAGACTCTCCAAAGGACACTCTCATGCTCTCTCACACTGTTACCAGCCACAAGAATAGCAGATGTGACATGAGGACACAAGACCATTGAAAAAAATGTTAAAAGCCCAAAGCAGAAAGTAACCATCTTAGTCAAGTACCTGTTTCTAAGAAGCACTTTACACGTGCTCGTCTACCTCACACACATGCCACATTGATCCAATCGCTCAGTCACTCCACACTCTGCCTCCAGGGCATTCATTCTGCCAAGGTCCCTCTTTCTGAGAGCTGAACCCTACAGCTCAGGAGTTCACTGCATGGAAGATGCGGCAGCTCCTCATGCTTTTTAACTCGGTTTAACTGCAGAGATTAACTCTTGGGAGAGCAGTGTAGCTGCACAAGACATATGCACACAGCACTTTTGAATAGTTGTTCTTAGACATGAGGTGGCAAACAGCTCTAGACACAACAAATCCTAAATTCTTACATTTCCTTAGCAATGGATTTATGTAATGTCCGTTGGTGCAGAAAAACCCTTTGCAACCTTCAAATTTCCTGAGTCATGAAATTACCTTCTCCAAGAGAGGTGTGCATTGCTACATATTAAACTTGCAAGAGTGTTGTAAAGAATAGAAAAACCTCAGGAGCTTCTTCATGTCCTTCTGGGCTGTTTGAGTGTCTACTCTTCCATAGTGTTAACATCAGCATCTTTTTACTGCCACTGTTATTGGTCCATGTTTGGGGAATTTTCCACCTTCCCTGCTCTAACCTTTTTCAGCGAGGTTGCAGGAAGCTAACTTTTTTCTTCCTAACAATCCGTTGGAGAACATGTCAGTACCACTCAAAGAGTCCAAGGCAGTGAGACCTTATACAAGTCAATGGCTCCTATTACCAGCTGAAATGAATAAAAAAATACTCTAATTCTGCACTTACTCACTGTTTAGAAAATCACTTAAACACATTTAAATGTTAGGCTGAACAAAGGTACTGTATTAAATTAGAACCTGCTGGGTACAGGAGAAGCACAGACAGAATTAACCTGCCAAACCCGCACTGACACTCTGCTTGTTCCTGAGAGTATTCACTGTAAACTGCTTCTTTCTCAAGAAATCTCATTTAAGTTACCACAAGTGGAGTAGCTGGGAAAATAAATCTCTGCTTTAATGGTTGTGATTTTCTGTTAGATCCCGTTTTCAGCAGATAGCTTGAGAGAAGAAATTTCCCCAAGTGTACTGCTTGATGTACACCTGAAAACTGCATACAAAAGAGATGTCTCCTTCTTCTGCTTCTTCAAGTCTCCCCAGTAAAAAAAAACTACAAGATGTATGGCAGGGGGGAATACACATGACTAGATTTGGACCCCTCTATATGACTCAGCTAGTGCAATATCTGGAGCAATCTCAATTAATGTGTAACTCTCTGCCTGGGGAGGGAGGCAGTGAATGTGAGAAGAACACGCTAGCACTGTCTTCTTGGAAACAAACAAGCCTTAAGTTTAATATTTGAGTGCATCCTTACAACAGTCTGAGAGAATAAATTAATAGCTGACAATCGAAGGTTCCTTGGGAACTGCCAAAGCACACAGGACATCTAGGAAACTGCCATCCAGACAGGATGTAGTTGAATTAAGTAACTTCTTAAGATTGTATCAAATGGATTGATACTAGAATGAATAATAGACTGGTTTGGGAAGAGCTGTTAAGCCTAAAGTTTCACACATTGAACTATTATTGGTGACAGAATACTGAATTAATAGCCAGTACAAAATCTTCCAAATGAAAAAAATAAGACTTTAGCAGTAAGCAAATCTGGATCATGTAGGCCATCTATAGAGATTAGTTTAACATGTGAAACATTGGGCTTAACAGCTATTCCAAAATTTGTTATACTTAGTAATTCCATCAATGTCTCTTATTTATATCTCTCTTTTTTTAAAGAATATTACTTTTTTTTATTTGATTCAATTGAACCCTAATTACACATATTTCTTCTTATTCATTGGCATTTGCTTCCTTTCAATTCCAAGACATAAACCTTTAACAAATGTAGGGATCTGAAGTTCAACATCACTCTTTTATGCTTCACTTCTAACATTAGGGGTCTCAAACAATATGCACATTTGGGCCATAAGTGAGGTGTAAAACAAAAGGATTGCAAGCCCATAGAAATGTAAAAAGCTATGCATTCTGTTGGTAGCTGGTAGACAAAAATAAAGCTTAATAAATGATATTTGATAAGTGAATAAATGATAAGACAAATTTAATTCAGTTTTATATTGTGTTAAAAACACACCTGAAAAAAGTGGAAATGCAGTAGCAGTGGGCAAAGCAGCTATGTTCAACTGTGTCTTGTGTATGTAGCCACCCTAATGTCTGAAATGACTTACAGGGTTCAAGTATAAAACCCTGTCTTTAAATACCACGGGACTGCATTTTACAACCTTTCTTGGGCATTGAGGTGTTTCTATGATCCTGTATGGTGATGTACTCTGCAATAACCAGTCACTGAAGAATTAAAGCTGTTAGAAGAGCTGCAAGAGCTAAGGAAGCAGCTGGCTGTGGTGGCTGGCAGGCAGCTGGCAACGAAGTGTCAGGCATGGCTGGGCTGAGGCTCCATCACCCAGCTCAAAAAGGTATAAGCGCTGCTTCTGGTCTGAAAAATACTGAGCATGAAGGGGATATTAACAGCACAGGAAAAAGAAACCAACATCTTCCAGCAGTTGCTTCATCGAGCCAGAGAGGGGAAACTCAAAGGCATGAGTCTTAGGAAAATTGCGTATTACACCCCAACTAATTCATCTTCCCACTTTATGTTCTCTCATTGCTTTGCTAAGCCATTTAAGTCTGCCTTTGCAAGTAAGAAATAGCTCGCAGAGTAATGAAAGCAGTTTAGTTTCACTTTCCCAAGGTTCTGGTCTGGGCCTGAAGAGATGTTAATTAAAGACCAATGAACTGAGACCCTTGTGGCATTAAAGTTGGTTAGAGGGCTACACAGACATTAATCGTGTTTTAAACACTCTTATTGGTTTCCTAAAACAGGCAAACATTTTAAGTTTTAGTTCATTGGGGAAGTTTTCCAGGGCCTTAATTATTCTTATTTTCTTTCTTAATTTTCTGCTGTTCTGAATAACCTTTGTGAGACAGTCATCAGTTCTCACAGAGGAAATACAAAACAAGTAATATTGCACACCATGTAAGCAGCTGTCTGCAATAAGATTTCCTTTTTCACTGAGCTTTTGAAAACAAAATATCTGTTTTTAAAGTCAGTAGGTTTGATTAGACAACATGCAACCTCTTTCTTACAGCTTTACTCATATTAACAAATACCAAAGAAAAATGCAAATACCAACTTTAATGAAAAACAAGAAAAAAGATAAACATTGGCCCTGAGTGGTTAATTGCATGAATCCTACAAATGGACAGAGTAGACATGGATGGGTTTTAATACTACATTGAAAACTAGTGGAGTAGAAAAAGTGGACAGTTTTGCACTGGCTGTGTACTAGTTTCAGAACATTTAATAAAAGTTATTAGCAAAATAATTGTCATTCCTCTATTTGCTATAAGCAGGATTTTCCCTGAAACCTGCATTCTATAGTTTACTACAGCAACTGTCTGAAGAAAAATCATCCTATGCTACCGAGCAGCAGTAATGAACCAGGCAGCAAAACAGCAAAAAGCATCATACATCATAAAACGTCACCTCTTCTGCTGATGAAGGCTTATACCATCTTCTCTTAGCAGCACATTTTATGTGTTGATTCCCAGAGGAAAGCCTAAAATCAGACTGATTTCTTTCCTCAATAGTTCCAAAAAATTTGAATTTTAAGGCAATTTCAAAGCATTGTCTAATGAATGACACCTGCCAACATGCATCTTATTGCCTACTATTTTAGTATTTCAATTTGAATACCCACTTGGACTGTCCATCCCTGCACAAACAAAAGAGCAAAGAACCAAGATTTCTCTTTTTTTCTTAGCTCGAGGAGAGTATAGATTAGTTGTCTCATGCTTTTCTGCAGCTCCTACAGACAGGACCAAGTGCTGTAGTGCAACTTAAGTGGTACCAAGTCTGGTGTAAAATACACAAGCTACAACCCTGAGGAAACAGGGTAAAACAGACAAAACAGACAAAATGTGTACAGGTTCAAAAACCTGTTCAGCTGCAGTTCTTGATCTTGCACCAGCAGAGTTTCAGCAGTATACCTCTTATACTCTTTGACACTGATTTTTATGTTCCTTCTTTTAGAGCATACACACCTGCCTAGGAAGCTAAGGAATGTTTCAGTAATCCTGAATAATCAAATTGTATAATTTAATCCCCACATCCCATTATTGGCTTCCTGATTTTGTGTGTTCTTTTGCTCCAGGAATTTTTCTCTAGCTATTCAACAACAACAATATGCATGTCAATTTCTGCAATTTTTTGAAATAAAAAAAAATCTTTCAACTTCTGTTTCCCTTTGACATATACTTGAAGGCACTTTTATACATAAAAAATATATTGCACAGTAAAACAAACATGAAAAATGAACCTTGAAAGTACTGAGACAGAACTATACCAATATTCAACAATATGATTGCTTTCATATACTTATTAAACAGATTGTCATATTTACCAAAAGATTGTAGAAAGTCATGAGTTCTCCAACAATCTCATCTCCTGCATGGAAAATATAACCATATGAGTTAGATAAGACTTTTTAGGAAAAGGTTGATAAGCAGGACAAGTTGAAGAAAAAAATGTTTTGAAAATGATTGCTTTGGTGCATTTTATGTTAAGACTACAGACACTGTCTCTACTTATTTGAAACCAAAACAGAGACAGAAATACAAATAGAAGCGAAAACTGATTTTTGTTTGATAGATCCCCTATTTTTATAGCAGATTTTATAATATATGGTTAAGAATTTAAACATTAGAAAATAGTAGGCAATGGAAAAGAATTAGGAAGTAGCAGGAAACTGGCACGGTCCTTCCTTATGTGGCCCAAGTGGGAATATACTTGGAGCGCTATGAGGGATGGAGGCTTTGGCATTCATAATGGTAATCAGCAGACAGCACACGAAGCAGCTGCAAGGGACAGAGCCTCCATTTGGATCAGAACTGTGACACCCCTGGACAAGTTGCTATGACAAACAAGTTACTAATGCACATTTTTCTGAAGTTGCTCAAGGAGTGAGCATGTATACTTCCTTTCCAACACGAACAGCATTAGCAGTTTTCTCAAAACTTTCTGATTCTAAGTAAAACTTTGAGATAATAGAAAACAAGAGGAGAAGCCTCCTCTTCATCTCATGCAGTATCACAGAAGTCAGAATTCCAGTGATCGCTTGTCTGCAGCCTTAGCCCTTTCCCCTCTTCTGAAAACAAAATTATTACTGTTCCAGAGAAGTCCAACTGCTACTGCTACACGGCCATAGATTAAGTGCATTCAGTCCCGCTACCCAGAAGGGTGTCCTGGTGATCCATCTATTTGACACCCTCAGGACTGCTTTCTAAACTTTTTATGACAACACTGTGCAAGGTCCAGCACTTACTCTTCCCACCAAGTCAGCAGTCATCTTGCACTTGCCTATGTCACCATCATGATCTCTTCATTTTGACTTTCAAAAATCTCTAGAAAATTATCCCGACTACATCTTTCCAACCACAGCCTCTTTCTTCTTCCTCCCCTATAACTATAAAGCTGTTCCAATAAAAGAAGAGAAACTTCTGTTAAGAGGGAGAAAAAACAATGGGTATAGGCCCTTGGATAGATTTAATGCAGATGGTTGAATTCGCTGCCAAAGAAAAAAAGAATGACTACAAATACCACTATGCTGAGACCTATATAAGAGTATTGTGGTTTTTTTTTTCTATTCCAAGATACTTACACACAAACATCAAAATACTATCTTCTAAGCAGAAAAAAATATATACCTCTGAAAAAGGTGTATTTTTAATTACTGGCTAGATGTTTAGATTCTGCCTTATGGGTATCAGCATACTTTCCCTTGACTGTAAAATCCTTTCACAATCTAGTCAAATTTCTTTGAGATGGCAGAAAATTATAAAAACAACACTGAACATTTTGGTTTACTCAAGGATATCCAGACAAAAAGTATCTGAAAAAGGTAATTACATCAGTGTGAACATTTTTTTATACCAGTTGCTCTGTAAAGTTGGTGTTCGCAGAGGAAAACACACTGTCCTCAGTCAGGGAGGAATGCACATTTCTTACTTAAGCATATTATTATTTAATAGATGACAAAGCATGAGAAGTACCTTTAGACACATATTCTTTCATAAGTCTTGGACAATGCTACATGATTACTTATTTTTAAATATAGAAGAAATTACAAAATATTATATTCAATAAACAAGGAAATTATTTATCTGACAGGTTATTAAAAATGTCTGAGATGTACAGTGATCCACTGTAAATTTTAACAGACTCACTTTTTCACTAGTTCAGATTTCCTATGTTACTGATTTTAACATCACAAGAAAGACTGGAGATGATAAAGGATTTCCCACTCCAAGACAGCTACTTCGGAATTCCTTGATTCTTGAAAAGGAGACTTGGCAAAGAGTTGAAAGTGAATGAATTTCACCTAAAATTTGACTAGACTTTAAAAAGAAAAAACTGTGAAGAGGGAAAGCAACTAGACAATTAGTTCTAGACAACTAAGCCATGCCCTTCTCTTCTTGTCACGTCTTAAGAATATTGGATGTAGTAACATTTGTCCACATTTATAACACTTTCCTGTTGAACACCAGAGCTATGTACAGATCTAAGTTACTGTTTATTAAACATGGATTCAATGGAATTTTGAAAAAATTGCTCCCAGCGTTTTAGAAGGTAAATTCTGTTACTTCCACCTTTTGCTATCCCCCTTTGAAGGTTAAAAAAAAAAAAAAAGTGTACCCTCAGAACATACCCTCACAAACCTGTGTTTGTGTACATATTGAGAGAAAAATTGAGTTTACAAACAAAATCTACAGAACCTATTAATCTAGCTATTATAAAATTGGTATAGTTGTTAAGTAATCCAGTCACTTCCTTTATTCTTCTGTTCAAAAGTGTTGTTAGGTTTCAAAGACAGGACTAACCAAAAACCTAAAACAGAACATGGTAGTTAAAATCCCTGCTGCCTTGAAAAGAAAGATAACTGCAGATGTTTCAAACTCCTTAATGGTGTGAATAATTATACTAGTAGGAGACGCTTACCCAACAGTTGAGCACTTTGAGCATAAAAATAAATTTTGAGTCTCTCACAGAAGTCTAATCTCTAAGTCAAGAGATGAGTACCTGGGTCTTACTGAATTAAAAGCAAGCAATTTAACATCTTTCACAGAATCCCATGCTGACAGTCACATAACCACCCCTTAAAAAAAAAAAAAAAAAAAAAAGCACCTGTATGAAAGCACACAATTACTAATGTGTCACCTTTCATTGGACTGCCTATGTATTTCCAGATGAAAGAGTCAGCAAATGAATACTAAGCTCACATTCCATAAGCATTCCATCTGGCACAGAAGAACCCTCACAGTATGTCACACTTTGTACAATTAATTAAATTTATCACAAGGAACTCTACCCTACTATTACGACTGAATCAACTTGAAGTAAACTCAAAATCAAAAGCCAAAACCAAAAAACGTTACTTTGTGGAAAAGGACATCCACCAGATGTGAACACTGAGTTTACTCACACGAGCAACCTGCTACATATAAGATATAAGCAGTCATAAAAATTTTCATAGCAGAAAGAAAATAGTCCTTTTCTTCAGGTGGAAAAGTACCAGTGCTGTTTTTGTTCTTGAATTAACAAATACATAACTCATACCCAGTTTTCCATTTACATGCAAGATTTCTCTTCTCAGTTGTGTACAGTATGGTATCTATAACTCATTTCCTAGTGACTGATGCCGTTACCTAATACACATTCTTATTTCACATGTATTTTAATGTAATACACACCATAACCTTACACTTTTACATCAGATTTGAAGAAAAATGATTCAACTTGCATTCACATAAAAACCTGACATGCCAAAGCTAAGTCTAGAACACCTGCCAACTGCTAGATCCAAAATTACACTTTTAGAAAACCCTCAGGTATTTTTACAATGTTGACAGTGCACCTGAAATGCCAACAAAGTTTCAGGCCTATTTGTTAGGAAAGTCCACATATGCCGGAATGTTTTCTCTAAGTTTGCCGACAAATGATATACACAAGAAAATAACAAGTATAAATTCTAGGACATGTTACTTCTTAAAAATGGTGATAAAATGGAACAAAAAGAAGCATTAGTAGAAGTTACTGTTTTCATTTGTTAGATAAAATATGTCTACAGATTAAAAAAAACAAAACCCTTTCAGTGATGTTGTACTTTCATAGATACCTGGCAAGTAAAGTCTCCTTTCTTTTTACTCCCCTTTAGTTGCCATTAAGTTTTGGATCACACTGGCATTTTTCTTCTGACAAAGAGCACAATCTGAAAGCACTGGGTTTCTTCACTTAATTAACACACAGTACATACAGGGTGAGCTTCTTAAAACCTTCTTTTGCCTACTGATCAGGTATCTTAATACTGGATCTTTAAGCAACTGAGGAATCCAACAGTAATAATCCTAACTAACTGGCTTTGGTATGAGAACGTCTATCTGTAATATTGTGAAATTATGAAGAGGACTGATGGTCCTGGTGCAAAATAAAGCTGCCACTAAAAGATTTATGCATGCAAATCTAATTTAAACAAGATTAGCTATCCAAATTTAGCACTTGCTTTTTTATTCATAACTTGTTTGATCTGATTCTGGGAGCTTTAAGGCCAGATTTACTTTATCCGTCTGAGGATGGTCATCAAAGCTGCACTGTTGTTGTATGGTTATTTTTTCTTTTGTCTAGTGGGTATTCTTATATGAGCACAAGTAAAAAATTCCAGAAGTAACATAGTTGTATTCTTATTTCATACTATTTCAGCACCGTTCAGTTTTTGTTATTTTGTTTGTCAGCCAACTGAATTATCTAAATCCTCACTCCTCTTTCCCTCTTTACATCTGACTCATCTTTTTTAAAGAGGAAAAAAAAAAAAAAAAAAAACAGAAACCCCTAACACAAGGATTAACTTTGTTTGTTTTTTTTTTTTTTCCTTTTAAAAAAAATGTTGTCTCCAAAGCCAATATTAAATTCTACTTTAAGTGATTTGTTCGATGAAAATGAGCATCTCTGCTGGATATCTGCATGCACCTGCCTGGCTGGAGAGCAGGTCAAGCATTTGAATGAGATGGGATGAATACACTCTCAACTTTGGTATGCTTCCCTCCCCTACTTAATTCCTATCTGTCTTTATTTCCCCTTATCGCAAAAGAACTTTTGCTTGAAATAGTTTTGCTGATTTTCTCACTCCCATAGCAAAATTATCCACAAAACTCAACTTCTTCTGTTCATCTTTTTACACATCATGCACTAAAAATGTAATATTCCTACTTGTTTGTTCTTCACTCAAAGTAATACTTAGCTGTAAAAATACTTCCTGCAGGCAAAATGTTAATTTTTCTTGCTAATTACAAGGGATCTGACAAAAACACACTTTTAGCTATCTTGATCTGTTGATTCCTTGGTAACATCATTTAATGAAGTAGTTTGAGTGAAAACAGCAAATTTTCCAGACTGACAGTGATGTATTTTTCTTCTTCTTCATTTCTTATATGCTACAATAATAGAAATTCCTATTTATGAGCATGGACGCAGGTACCCAGGTGCTGGCAGTGGGGTGTTGCGGGGCTGCTGCATGAGGCGATGCCGGGGCTGCCCTGTGCCAGCCCCAGCTGCCCCCAACGGCCCCACCGCAGGGCACCAAGATGGCGGCGCCTCGCCTCGGGGGCAGCCTGGGGAAGGGAGGGCAAGCACCGCATGGCAGGGGGCTGTGAGGGGAGCGGTGTGAGGAGCGGCCCTGCACAGACAGCAAGGGGAGAGAGGAGGAGGGGGGAACGATGTGCTCCTGGCATGAGAGCAGAGGTTCCTCTGCAGGCTGTGGAGACCAGGGTGGAGCAGGTGTCCACACTGCAGCCTATGGAAAACCTCATGGTAGAACAGGGAAAAATATGAGAAAGAAGGAACAACAGAGCAGAGCTGCGAGGGATTGACCACAGCCTTCATTCCACATCTCTATGCTGCTTGGTGGTGGAGGAGGTGGAAGAGCTGGGGATGAAGGAGTGAAGTTGAGCCTCAGAAAAGGGAGGAAGGGGAAAGCACTTTAGTTTTTGTTTCTTACCACACAAAACTATTTTAATTGCTACTTCAGATGAATACTGCAAAAACAAAGCAAAACAAAACCTCAGAGCCTTTCAAAAATGGCCTATTAATTAAAAAGTTATTCTTTATTACTTATGATTTTTATTCCCTTTTCTTCATTTAGCACTTACCCAGGAAATTACTGTAATTTAGAGAAATCTGACATCTTTTTACATTTGGTACCTTTTCACCATTCCTTCTTATTAATGAATAAGCTACAAAGACACATCTGGACACATGTGAATGGAAAAAAAAAAAAAAAGGAGATTCTACTGAATAGATGAGACGCTTCACTTTGAATATCAAATTCTCCTTGTAAAGTTGCAAGTCTTCCTAGGCCTACTGGATATAGCATCTTCAATTTATCAATACCAATATATGACAGCATAAAGATGGAGATATTAATCTACCTGCAGGTATCTAAATTTAGTCTCCACGCATACCAAAAACTCAAGAGTCAAAGTTCCTCTCAGACGTCAGTAAGCCTACAGCTCCCATGATCAGTATTGGTTTTAATTTCTGATCTAGGTCAGTACACATTTATCAAAATCTGTTCTTCCAGTTCCTAAAAATAAATAAATTAATTAATTAATAAATAAAATCTAAAAATGTCAAATATATCTCCTTTCTGAACTAACTATAAACATTTTTGTTCCTACAGCATCTAATGCCATTCATACTTCCAACTTCAATCCTAAGTAATTATCTATGCACAAACCAAGTCAAAATACCAAGAGATGGTGATGAAATTACAATATCATACGACTATAATCTGACAAAAATGCCACATTATTATTTCTTAATATTCAAAAATGTAAGCTGTTTATTAGAAGAAAGGAAAATAGTACATTAATGTAAGTAATTCCTTCTTTTGCTAGCACCATTAATTCACATGCTGATAGCAACTAAGTTTCATATAACTTACCATGCTGGATGAGTTTTATTCTTAGATAGTCTCCATGAATATATTTGGTTTCTGTGCCTTCACGCGTTACAACAAAGAGCAATAATATTGGTCATTACTTGGTTGGGAGGCAATCTCTACTTCTCAAGCTCCAAGTCTGAAGTTAAATTTGAGTTGGAATGTAACCTCACTGCTACCTGCATGCACACAGTGATATAGCAAACTGTGCAGAAAGCAATCTGCACTGCAAACCACAGGACACAGGGTGCCGAACAGCAGCTGACAAGACTGCAGAGATGAGAATTGGTTGTTGGCTAGAAAATAGCCTGCTTGATCCCCTGCACCACATATTTTGCCAAGTGTGTTACACATCACTGAAAGGCTTTTAAGACTTTTTTTCAGGGAGTGCTCACTCTTCTCATTCTCTTCTGTGGCCATATAACTATAGTCCAAAAGCAAGAAGAAGCTTTTCACTACAACTGCCTATGACATCACATCAAGAAAAGCAGGACATTGGCAGTGAGAGAGCACATGACTTTACATGCATTTATATAAGCACACTGCAACCTGGTTGAATGCTTTAATGCAAGAATAAATATAGACAATATACCTCTAAAGATAACGTCTTGCCAGAACTGTTGCAGGACTGATCCCTCAAAAAAGTTTTTCTTTTTTTTTTTTTATATCCCTTACACTGGTACTAACCTTCACATACAGACAAAATGTGTGATTTTACCAATGAAGCTTCCAACAAAACTGCAAACTTTTTTATTTTATTTTAAAAACATGATATATCACCAAAACCAAAACAATTAAGTTTTTGCTGAAGTTAAATGAGTTTACTCTAGACACTTAAAACATTCCTAGTATGATTTCATAGCATGTTAGAGGAGGAAGAAAATGATTTTTAACACATGCAAACTGAAAACATTTTTTTTTCTAGTCATGTACTGTTTTCTTTCATTCTGATAAGCTCACTAAATTCTAACACTGATGGTGGCTCATTCATTTATATAATAATGGTTAGAATTCCCTTTAGAATGATCAATTTATCTACTGCTCTTCATCTGATCCAGCAATAATTGGCAGTATTTTTGTTCCTCCCACATACTTCTGAAATGATATCATTATTTATTTCAATTCCTGAACAATGATTAGGTGTGCTTCTTGAAACTGTTATATTTGTTAATTTACACCTATGAAATACTTATATGAATAAACGACAAAGAACGAGAAAGTATAATATTAAACAATGTAGAGGAGAAATAAAAACAACACGTTTTTATATAATCATTAAGTTATCATACAGATCTATGGGTATGAAAACCACTGGTATTATTCTTGGACTCTTTACACGTATAACCTAAGCATATATGCCACCACGTTGTTAAGCTCTGCTCCTGATGGCATCTAATTAACTCAGTGTTCCCCCCCAAAAGATAGTTTAACTAGGATGCTTGCCTCATGGCCTCAATGGAAGCGCATTCTTGTCTGTTCTCATGACTGGAACATGTTTATTCTCACATCCTGAAGCAAATAAAGTTTTCAGGTTTTGACAACTTCAGTGTTAGAGTCTGTACATGGTAGCAGTATTTTCAAGACACGTATAGTCAATTTTCTAGACTCTAGATCTAGGAGTACTTCTAAGGCACAAAAACCTGAATAATTATCATGCAAGAAGAAAGATGGATTTGAAGTGAAGAGAATTTGGAAGCCAATTGCTTTATCTCTTCTGGGATTTCCTTAAGCAAGCAAGAAGAAAACACAAAGAGCAGAGTTAAGTTGGAGGAGAAAAAAAAAAAGAAAGAAAAAGAAAAAAAAAATAACAGAAAGCAAAATCACACACGCCACTTTCATTCCAAAGTGTTTCTAAATTACCCTCACTTCTTTCAAACGCAGAAACTGTTCCCTGGGAGCACATTTCCTTTAATTTCTTCTCTTTTGTTTGTTATTGGTAGAAAACATTTGTTATCTTAATGTTTCCAAAGAATATCTAGGAGATACTCTGAATAATCTCTCTCATCCTGAGCTAGTAGGCAGTAAGTGTCCTGCTGTTTGTTCCTTAAGCCTTTTGTAAAAGAAATAAAATAAAATAAAATACTGAGGAAACTAGTAGTCTTAATTTACCTCTCTCCTAGAAGGAAAAAGGGATAATACAAGATGTAGGAAAAAATTCATTTTTATAAACATTTTTCTACAAGTCAGAAGGGAGTGCTATGCCAGGGATATTGTATATATAAAAAGGAAAAAAAGACATGCAGTATATGGTTCAAGGTTATAGAAATAAACAGAATTGTATTCAAAGGTACTATTTATCAAATTATGCCATAAACGTAAAAATATTTTTTTTTAAAAAAAGCAAGCCAGAAACACTCAGTCTATCCTCCCTCCCATTACCCACCTACATTTGCACCATTAAATGAAATCTCTGCCTGTTTATTTTTCAGAATGAAACATCAGGATTTGGCAGTAGCAAACCACCATACAGATGCACACCAGTCTGGAGGGCAATGACAGAAAACAGAAAGTCTTTTTGCTACACAGTATACCAACAGTTCATCATACTCTCAAAGGCACAATGAACAAACAACTTTAATTTCACAGAATTGCTACTAAGGGCATACTGGAAACGACTCATACTCCCCAAAGATACACATGTTGACTATATTTATAGTTATAGCTAAGGTTACACAAGCAGTTCCATTCTAATAAGTTACCTTCTGATGCTTTATCATACGATAAAAAGATCAACACAGTTTTGGATTTGAAGGTTCTGAGCAAACCAGAAGAAATTGCCCTTACTCTTCATAAGCACCATAGTCAAAAAGAAGGGTTTGAAAAAACACTCATTTTCTGCTCCCCACCCTTCTCCAAGTACAGCAGTAGATGGCAATGGATGAGGTCCAGGAAGGAGCAGAACAACTCTGCATGGGAACTCAGCATGGGGGTATCCAACCAGGCTTACTGGCCAGAAACATTCCCGCTCCATCCTGCCACGATTAAGCTGCTCCTGCTTTCTAAGCTGGATGGAGTATTCCTCTGCCATGACAGTTGACAGAGTAATGCAGACAGTTTAGCAAAGCAGTAAATGAGGATTCCAGAGAAAAGATCATTCGTTATAGCTCTAGGTTCTTCACCTAATAAAACTCAACAAGTCACAGAGCATGTTTAGTAACCCACTGGCTTTCACTGACATGGGAGCTCTCATCTTTAATAACTCAGTTAACATTGTAAATAACTGTGTTTCGTCAAACACCGATTCTTTTTCTATTAGGGTATTATTGCATGAGACTGCAAATCCCCGATCTATTAGGTCTTATAACTTGGATTCAAGGAAGAAAATACTTTAGGAAGTAGCAGTTCTCAGATTCATTTCTGCCCATGACAATTCTTTGTTTAAAGCAATTTAGCTAACTCTCCTCAACAGATGAAATGATTTGCCTCACTAATCTCTTCCTCACTTGCCAAGCTGTTAGTCTCTGTATTGACAATGTGTATCTGATCTTTTATCTAGAAGAAACAAGAAGAATATAAACACACACACACATATATACACGTACGTAGTTATTTATTTTCTGGACATCTCAAGAAGCTCCAGCTGTTGGACAGGGAGTCCCTGACACCTTGTGCTCAATCAAGCTTTTACTAAATTGCATATAAAATATTTCTTTCTTACCTGACACTGTTTTTCTTTGATACAGCACTGCATGTATTACTTGGTTGGTAATACTATTGGCATGTGCTAAATATCAGACCTACTTGCATCCAAAGAATCCTAATGATTAAACACATTAAAAACAGTTTGTCTGATTCCATCTTCACATCTAAACTTCACTAATTCCTGATAAAAGACGGTGTATTTCTCTTACAGTGCAATTCCATGATAAAAACAAATGTATATATAACTTCAAGCTTTTTTTTTTTAATCCAACTAAGAAATAAGATCCATTTTGCTGACAGAATCAGAAGATTAGCCATAAAACTGAGGCGTTAACAGGAGAATCCATCCTGATATGTGTTTTTGACATAAAATATTGCTTGGTGCTGCTTCTTGGGAAATAATAAATTCACTGAGGTGCTACATTAATCAGGCCATCTATGACAGCCTTAATATATATCTCCTTAAATGAAACTCATTGCTTTTACAGGCACATAATACCATTCCTCTGTCAGCTTTTAAAGTCAGTCTTAAACCTCTACAGGAGATGTAGGTGTCACAGGCAAACTTCTCATTGAATATTCATTGTGCTACCTGCCGTATTTTGAAACTAACATCCACTTTAAGCAAAGGGAGAAAGATTGCAGAATATCATCCTCCTCAAAAGACTTAGTTTAAGAAATAATGATCTGAATAGTGGGAGGTCTAATGTGGTATTGACTTTAAATGTAGTTTCATAGAGAAGAAGAAATGACTGGTTACCTTGTCATTTTCTTTTAGCAGAAAACTCAAAAGAAAAGGTATACAATAAATTTACATATATATTGTTGACTTACAAATTCACATACACAAATATGTTGAGAAATATATCTGAAATCCATAATTACTCATTCATTCATCTATTCTTAGACATGTATTTCTACGTACTATTTCTTTATTGTTGCTGACCTTTTAGAAACAGAATAGCTTTGTTCCACAACCCCCAGTCACATAAACAACCAAATATTTTTTGCACTGAGGTGATGACTCATGAATTATTCTTATGATATTGACATTTCAACCTGTTTAGTTTATTTGGACCCCTTTGGCAAGTGCTTGGAGCTCTCCAACTCTTAAATAAGGAGTTATGAGCATTGTTGGTTGTTTTTTGTTTGTTTGTTTTTTAAATACTTCTCAAAGAATGATTCATTCATTTCTTTCTTCATTGACACAACTAAACATAAAAACAAACTGAATCTTAATATGAATTCACTTAATCTAATCCGTGTGTTACCCCTGTGGATTCTCATAGATTATTGACCTCAAGGTAGGCAGTATTCCAGATTCAGCATCATTCCCTCCAAACTGTAATATGCAAATCAAACCATACCCTTATAAAATAAGTTAAAACTTTAGAAATAGTATATACAGTTTTTTTTTTTGTTTGGTTGGTTGGGTTTTTTATTTTTTTTTTTTTTTAATATCCATTTGTGCAACAAAAGAGACAGGCTGCCTACTTGTTGCATTTTGCACACAGCTTGTCAAATGTGGTGAAGATCAGTCCTTCAGGATCTTCAGCCAGGGAATGCTTCTGGAGTGCGGGGGATGCTGAGACATGCTATGAGGAGATGCAGCCCAGGCATCTGGGATGCAGGGCATGTGGGGAGAAAAGCAAGACATCAAAAGCTTTCTTGTAACAGGAGTCAAACTGAAAGGCACACCTTTGAAATAAGGGAATAAGGGGACTGGGGGGGGGGGGGGGGGGGGGGGGGGCGGGGGGAGGATGTTAATGATGTCAAAAAAAAAAAAAAAAAAGCCTTTCCCAGACACAAAGACAAGACCAGGATCAAGCCAGGCAAGATAATTCTAGCTTAAAGACTCCTTTACTGGTCATACATCCTTCCTCAAAAGGACCAAGGGCTGCAGTTTTTCCATCTGATATATCTGTCCCACCTCCTACTATAAATTATCAAAATGAAAGTGGAAAAAAAATATATTAATTTCATCATTAAGTAACGGTATCAGTGAATGTCATTCAATAGTCACATTTGATGAAAAGATTATTCTGTCATTTAATGTATTCGTTTAATCCCAAGTGTGTTCTTTTAATGTGGGAATACATTCAGATAACATCTTCAAATCACTGAAAAATTGCTTAGTCTTCAAGAATGCAGACAAACTGAAGAAGGGCAAGTAAAGAAGATACGGATCAGGATAAAAAGGCACACTACTGTATTGAAGGCATCCTGTTAAGAGGACTGCAATACAAGTACTACATAGGAAGGACCGAGTGCTGTAACAGACAAGTAAAAGGAATCTGCAGGAATACACATTTTCACAACATTAATTCTAATTCCTTACAGTAATTAAGACCAAATTCCCCACCCTTCTCTGTTCCTCTGTCATTTGAGGAGTGCAAGTCACCCTTATCACTGGCAATGAAATAATTTTTGATGCAGAAATTCCTAGCCACCATCCAGAGCACATACACAGAAAGTCAGCCCAGTGAAAAGGTATGGGTCATCAACTACTGTGAATAAAAGCAGAAAAGCAGATCAGCCACTTACGAATGCTGCAAAAAATAAAACAGGATGACATTTGAATGAAACTGGTAGACACCAATTTTTTCAGCTTATTTATACACCTGTGCTGAATAATGTATTAATTTTAATTTGATTCAACCAGCATAATACTCAAGCAGATACTTCTCTAAGGAAAAACTGTAAGTCATCCTTCTTTAAGTAAAAACAAACTTGGCAGCTGTCTTAAATGTGTGGAATCTGAGAATGGCAGAAAATAAATTTTCAAGGTAAACACTGAGTATTGTACATTCACCTTCCATACGCTTCTACCTCAAGGACACCCAAGCAAAACCCTGTGCCCATTTGCTTCTGCTAAAAAAGATCTAGGCTTCTTGCCAGATATTCTTCAGAGATGAAACCTCTTCTGTGAAGCTGTGCAGGGGAGTTAGGTATGCACAGCCTGTGAGAGACTTTAAAGCAGTGTGCTCCTATCACCACTGCTTTATTTATCATTAGTTTAGCAATTGATTACTTGGTAAGACAGCTTTCACAGTATGAGATCAGCACCACAGAAGTTCCCTCGTACATTACAGTGTTTCACATAAGGAGGGGGTATAGCATGCTGCTTTCTCACAGCCTGTGCTGCAGAGCAGGTACTCAATCCTAGCTCCCACCCCAGCAGATGAGCAAGCCCTCTCCACAGCCCTGCAGACCATACTAGGGTAAAGCGTGGGGCTCAAAGAGAAAGAGAAAAGCCATACTTTATGTAAAAGGAAGGAAATGCCTATTACAAAAGGAAAACAAACAAAAAAAAATCCTCTTTTTTTTCCTTATAAGGGAATGTGGCAGTCCTTGTTGGCTTTGAACTTTCATGAGGAGCAGTATCACAGTATGGGAGATGAAGTGTAGCTGGGGAGACGAAGAACAGAGGTAAGTGCTAATTGAAGTTCAGTTTTCATCAGTAGCCTGATAAAATGCGAACACTCTGACCAAAGCCTGGCAAACTTGTATTTTGGAATAAAACTTTCATTTTCAATTAAAAACTCTACCTACTTGAGACATTTTTAATGAAGAATTGCTTTATGACAAGCTCCTGAAAAGTATATGCTAAAAGCCAAAAAATCGAATTCCCTGAACATCAAATTTGTTTGATCCTTTCTTTTCATTGCCTTACTGTGTAAAATAACCTGGAGACAAGGAGTCAAAAACTTGCTGACTTTCTCGATCAGTGAGCTGGTGTCCATTTATCCCAGCCTGTATGGCTCGGCAGTTAATATCCCTGAAACAGAGATTCCCTAGCTTTTTCATGTGAAAACCTACTCTTCTGTGAAAAACAAACAAACAAACAAACAAGTGGCAGATAGAGGGCAATAGACACTTGCATTTTTTCTGCATCAGAATCCAGCACAACATCAGAGAGCAGAGGAAAGGGATGACTTCAAGGCAGCAGCATCCAACATATTGCACTCTGGTGCATGCTTGAGTGACTCTGGGAACTGAATTCAAAGTACCAACACATAAAGGAACTGTCCCTCATGTAACAACTTTTAAACAATTCCATTAACCTGGAAACAAACCTCCACAGTGAGCTTCCTTTCTCATTCTGGCAGTTCTCCTTTCAGTTTCTCTTCAGATCTTTGAGGGTTAACTTTACTTCACATCACTAGATCCTTCTTTGTTTCACTATAGTTGAAAAAAATCTTAATAAAGACTGCTAAAAATACCATGTAGATTTTTAAAATATTTTTTAAAGCACCAATTTAATCGACTTCCTCAGCTGGTAATTTGTTTTGGCAGCTACATGACTGTTATACACTGAAGCCAGCTCCCAGATGTGTGGGAAATGAGGATGGGGAGAGTGGATGCAAATGTGACTTTAGGTTACATTTAGGATTTCCAAATCCTGAGATCAATTTATGTCATCTCTGTTTCCCTCTGTGAAGTACAGCAGTCTCCAGAGAGACTGCTGTACGTTATACCAGGAACAATATCCCCAAGAGTATAATGAGTACCTTGGAGTTCTGCAGTACATCTTCGATGACTTCATATGAACTGAAATCTACCCATATGGGTCAGTCGAAAGAAAATGAATTTTCACTAGAATTTCATATGTTCATATTTATGTTGGCCTGTTTCTAAGCAAAATTGATTAATATTGAAACAAAACAAAAGCGTTATATTCTCCTCAAAGAAAAATTTGCTGATTTCAGGCTAAATGTTTTTAATTCCCATAGTTAATTCTCAAAAACAGAATCATAAAATATCTTGAGTTGGAAGGGACCCACAAGGATCATTGAGTCCAACTCCTGGCTCCACATAGGACCATCCCAAAATCAGACCATGTGTCTGAGAGCGTTGTCCAAACACTTCTTGAACTCTAGCAGGCTCGGTGCTGTGACCACTGCCCTGGGGAGCCTGTCCCAGTGCCCAACCACCCTCTGGGTGCAGAACCTTTCCCTAACCCCCAGCCTGACCCTCCCCTGTCCCAGCTCCATGCTGTTCCCTCAGGTCCTGTCGCTGTCCCCAGACAGCAGAGCTCAGCGCCTGCCCCTCCGCTCCCCTTGTGAGGGAGCTGCAGGCCGCCATGAGGCCTCCCCTCAGCCTGCTCTGCGCTGAACAAACCAAGTGACTTCAGCTGCTCCTCATAAATCTTGCCCTCTGGACACTTCACCATCTTTGTAGCCCTTCTTTGGACACACTCTGTATGTCCTTTTTGTACTGTGGTGCCCCAAACTGCACACAGTACTCGAGATGAGGCTGCACCAGCGCAGAGCAGGGCAGGACAATCCTTCCCTTGACCAACTAGCAATGCTGTGCCTGATGCACCCCAGGATGCAGTTGGCCCGTCTGGCTGCCAGGACACACTCCTGGCTCACATTCAGCTTGCCATCAACCAGAACCCCCAGATCCCTTTCCACGGGGCTGCTCTCCAGCCTCTCATCCCCCAATCTGTATGTATATCCAATAAATACTCCCAGAGCTCTCACAAATACTGACATAAGTAGCAAAGCATCTTGTCTTATATTCTATATTTCCAAGATAACAGTGTCTTTAGATTCAAGAAGAAGAAAAATCAGGTAAATGCCTATGTGCCAACCCAAAAATAGTTCAAAAAGCCCACATTCTGCCTTTGGTCATCTCCGTTGAACACTATAACTCCAGGACTTCAGCCTTCAGATCCCATAGTCAAAAATGTTTGTGCTACACTTCGGAATATATGTTCCTGTTCATCCCCAACTGTCAGTATTATACTACAGTGATGGCACCATCTCATTCTATAGACATGCTGGCCTACACAGAAGGCAATAGTAATTGCACACATGTCTAGGGATAGGATTCTCTGCTACAAAATTATAGTAGACTATTCAAATGAACTTCCTACGTTATCAAAACACATTAAAATTGATATTTTCCCAATTTTTCTAGGAACAGAACAGTAATTTAATGACTAAAGTGCCCTTTTTGCATGGTATTAGTTTAATCATTCACAATGTTTACTTTTATTTCTCCTTCCTTTCCCACAGTTCAATAACCAAGCTTCTTTGTTGATACACTAGCAGCTCAGTTCTGAAAATTAGGAGTGTAGTCTTTCTTAATGAACATCTAATTGTTTGTTAGATGTTCTCCAGACAGTCTTTTTTTTTTTTTTTTTTAAATCATCACTTTCTACCACAGCAAATTTGTTTGCTTTCCATCTAAGCTCCAATTGCTAGCAGTGCCATGCACTCAGTTCCTATGGTATACAATTTTACATCCCAAATTCGGATGTTCTTGATTAGCATTTCCTTTCAAGATACTTCTGCAACAGCTGCCATACAGCAGCTCAGAGACAATTTATTTCAACTCATTTAAGCTCACTTGCCTAATTTAATTTGCTCACTTTGCTCTGCATTCTAGGACTCAAAAGCAGTCATTTAAAATAATATTCAAATTTGACCCTTCAACAATCAAAACACGTGCACTTTGCACCTACTTGTTCACTAAACTGCTGTAGCATCACAGATGAGACTGATCTTGCCACACCTGCCTATCTGAAACACCACATCAAATGCCTAGCTCAGATTTTATACTAATACTTTTTCCTTTCAAACTTGAGCATATTGAAGTTGACAAGACTTCATGCTTTGCAAATCTTTGGAAAATTTTGGGGAAACTTAGGTATTATTACAAAGCACATAAAATATTCATGTTCGACTACTAAAAGAGGATTTGCAATCAACCACTGGAAATTACTTTGGAACCCGTAATGCAAACAGACTTGCTTCTAATTAACAATGCTCAGTTGTTTTTCAATGACCTCAAAAATAAATTTTATTAGCCTAATTAAATAATTCCCTTGTTCTCATCACATACTTTATAGGTTTGCTTATTTTTATTTTTACTTCACTTCATTAGGGTTTACGCAATAAAGACTATGTAGAACGTACAAACTCTTTCCTCAATATTTATACAGTTCTGATTTTACTTCCCCTAGGCATCCCTTATAGTGCAGCACATTAGCTTAGATTTTGCAATTTTTTCCTAACACAAAACTCAGAAGCGACACACACCTTCAGACAGTAAGGCAATTTTTACTTGAAACAGACACAGCCGTATGCTAAGCAGGGCAAAGCAACTTAAGTGTAAATACATGCAGGAGTTTACTTTCACAGAGGTATGCCCTGTGTAGCTTACCTGCTCCCTACAAGCTGTTTTGTTACCATTCTTGAGATCCCTCTTCAGATTTCTTCATGTTCAATCTTTTTGGTGTGTCCAAGCTCTTAGCTGGATTCAGCCTAAATTCTTCTTCAATGTTTATGGATAAAGGCAAAGTAACTACTTTGAAGGTGAACACTAAGGGCACAGAGAAGAGTACATGCTTAAACAGAGATTATCTCCTTTCTCTCTATTCCCCAAATCACACTTTTATACTTCAGCCTGCCACACCAGGTCCAGTGATCATCTTTGTTAACACTTACTGCAGTCACATATATGCAAAAATTTAATACAGTAAGACACACTCAAATTAGTTCTCTGTAGGACTGGAATTCTGGAAACAGTGAAGCTATTCTGCATATTTTTTTTTCTAAAAAAAATAGCTTTCTCTGAAAAGTTTTGTGGAAAACTGAGGTTGATCTATGTAGGCTAAATCTTTTCACATCTTATATGTTGGGCCCAACCATCAATTTTCCTTAAAAATAATAAAAAATAATAATTAAAAATAATAATAAAAAAAAAGCTGTCCTGTACTCTTCTGGATTTTTCCCTTGTTTTTACATGACAAAACAGGTGGATAACTAACTAATCAAAAGGGAAAGCTTTCTAGTGCACAGTGCTGGTCCATGACCACACTAGCTCTTGCTTACATCATATCATTCAGCATGAAGAAATCCTGGGTGGGATCCACATCCCTGAGATTCAGATTCTTAACAGTGGAGACATCTCCATTTAAGCTACTCACCTAAGTTCACTTTAGAGAAAGGAAAAACATAACCTCTGGGCACAATTTATCTAACTCCAAATAAATGGCTGAAACAGGTCAGATGAATCGTTCTCTGTTTTTCCTCACTGACTATAAAAATAGCCTATGCTAACTAGCACAGTCTCTTCATCGAAGACATACAAAATCGGGAAAAATCCATCCTACCACCACTTTTAACAGAAGCCATAGACATTTATCTGATAAAAGTCCATTATTATGCGGTCAAAAAGAAAGCAATAATATTGTTCCAGAACCACCTGAAAGTACTAAAATGGTACTACAGTCAAATGGTTTGAACTTTGCCAGCTTATTATTTGCAGAGGATAACATTCATGTTAGTTTTTAAATAAAATTACTGTAAGTTATGGAAAGCAAGAACACATTGCAGATTTCTTTCCAGCTGACTGCCCAACTCTTTTACTCCAGAACACAGCAAAGCATGCTACAGAAAAAAAATTTTAGGTTGGGTATTACCTACAGACCTTCTTCTGTAACTTTAACAGAGTTTCAGGAGATATTTGATTCTCCAGTTCCTGAATATTACTAAAGTGTAGTTCCATGATAGCATTTTGACAACACCGTGCATTTAAAAACACATTCCATTTTTCCAGCTATAAAAAGTTACTTAGGGGACCATTAGCAATCTGATATTGATACTGTATGCAAGAGGTTTGTTTGCTTGTTTTTGAGATGAAGAAAATGGGAAACTGAATATTGCATTGTGATACAAGTTGTTGATTATGTAATCCTGAAATCAAAACTAGCTACCTGGGAGGCTTTGAGGTTTACAATACTAGTATTCTGACACTAAGCTACAAAGAACTGACAAGTTTTAGCCCTTCATGTAATTCATTCATGTATTCATTTTGGGTTTACAGAGGTTTTAATTCCCATGTATTAACTAAAAATCTTAGTCTCCCCATTCCTTAAAAACTGTAGAATTTTATGTTCATTTCTATCTGAAGTGCAGCAATAAAAAAATACTGTTACAACCTAACAATTAGAATATAGCAAGTTCTTGTAATTTGTAAAACACAATCCTTCAAATCTAAATAAATTTAAATTCTAAAAGAAGTTTTATATACTGCTGCTCTAAGAAATTCACTGAAAAAATGCTAAAATATACTAAGTACACAAGACTGGTAATAATACTGTCAACAACTGAACCTTCAGAAATCTGAATAATGTGCTAAACAGATAAAATCTATTAAAGAAGGATGTGGTAAGAAATTTATGTGAGAAAGTTAAGACAAAAAAAAGGCCTTTCCAATGCCTTCTCCATCTGGTCACACCTTATTTTTTTAAAAATACAAAAGACAGTCAAGTATCTCTCTTCAGGTCCTATCAATGGAGATATGGAGGTCTAATCCCTGTCAGTCAGAAGTCAGTAAAACAACATATCTGAAAATTTCTTTCTGGCTTACAATACATTATCATACTCCAAGTGAAATACCTTGGATATGAAATGACTTGTTGCATATAGGAAATAGGAGTTAGTAGCAAAGGAATCAAGACAAAATTAAAAAGAAAAGATATCAAATTAATCCATTCCCATAACTATTGCTAGAAATGTTTTTCATGGTGAACAGCACAGTACTTTTTACATATGTGTAAAGACTGATAAACGACTATTTGTAAAGTCGCCGTAGCTACTCACTGTAGCTAGCAGTGTAAGAGTCTCATAGCATGTGCATTTTATTAAAAAAATCACAGCTGCTTACAACAAGGAATTCATTATCTAACCTTTTTCTGTTTTTTTTTTGTTTTGTTTTGTTTTTGCGCTTTAATTTCCTAGCTTGTAATTAGCTTGTAATATTTTGACCAATTAACTGTCCTCTTTGCACATCTTTGCTTCATCTGAGACCAACATAGAATTAGACAAAGTATTGTGCAAAAAATCTAGATAATCATATGGAATGTATAACTTTCTCCCTTGTTACTTTAGTCAAGACATATCTGATTTACTACCTTTTTTTTTGTTCCCTCTCCCCAGTCTACAGTCCTTACTAGGATGTATAAATAATAACATATCCAGAAACATCTACCCAGCAAAGGCAAACCCAGCTGTCCTTGGATCTATGACTAAGACAGACATAAGCAAAGGCTTAGGAAATTTTCCAAGTAAGATCAGACAGGAAGATTTAACCAGCTATAATAAACCAAGTTAAACATTAACAAAATAAAAAGGGAGCTGTAAACACTATTATTAAACAATTGAATTTCCTGTATTACCATTACATCCAGATACAACAGTTATTCAAGGACTTTATTCTGGAAAGTTATATTTATGCACATCTTTCCATTGACTTGAATAAGTCTACTCATGGAAGCTAAACTTAATATAGGGGTTCTGTTTTACATTCAATATTCTTGATTTCATGCTCTAATAACACTGCTGATTTATTTCTTCTATTAACTAATCCTCTTGACTTTCTGTAACAATTAAATTGTAAGTTGTTTTCCAGAGGAGATGGAAGTGAAGCTATGCTGCAGAAAGGATTAGGGAAAAAATGGTCATTATACTTGCATATCAAGACTTCTAGTAATTTACCACATGTACTTTCTTTTAAAATGAAGAGTTATGATATTAAACAGCCATAGATGCAGAGAGAAAAAAGTTTACCAGACAGTTTTTGTTAGCTTTGCTTAAAAGAGATTAATAAACCTGTTTCGGTTCATTCCCAATTGCATCTTTATCATTTCATGTTGCTTCTTTGTGGTGTTCTAATGAGGTGGTAGTAAAACAGTTTCCAATACTCCTACACTCTGATGACTTTGCATGTACTTTTTCATACTTATATACCTTAATAATTCAGTAATAATAAAGTTCATGATGCACTGCATACCAGCACTTCAGATTTGAGAATGGAAAGTAATTACTTAGCCGTTAACAATACTTGGTTTCTGTTCAAATACATTGCAACTTTGAACTTTAATGCTAGCTTAAGAAAATTTCTTCCCTGCAAATGATTTACCAGAAATTAGGTTTCCTTGGCTGTCTCTCTCCTTCTCCAGTTTCTGAATTACGTATATTTAAAGCTTCATACATTCATTAATCTGGAAAAACTTTCCAATGTTTCCAAGTACACACTGTGATTCATGGGAAACTTCTCAAGTCCTTAACCAAGCTAGTTAACTTCTTGAATTGACTGTCCTCGTACCTAGCTGAAGGTAGACCCCTGACCACAGGAGAGCCCCTCATTTCTTAAAAAATGTTCCACTCAGGTGTACAAAAATTGCATTTATCTTCCAATAATGGTAAGATCTGAAACATATCTAGCTGAAGTTATTTTCATCAGGAGAGAGTTACTGTATGATTCTCTAAATAAATGTTGTAGGGAAATATAGGAAGACCTTGAAAAGGATGTTATTTTTAAACTTTAGTTGCACTTAAATGCTCAAATCAAGGATCAATGCACAAAGACAGGAGTACATGAAAAAGCATCTGTGCCTCTGTATATATATATAAAGAGAACTTCCTTGCATTTCTCAATCAAATTATATCCATATTGCCACTTTTCTCCCTAGCATCAAAAAAATAAAATAAAATAAAATAAAATAATAACAGTAGTAAACCAGCCTGAAAAACAACATAAAAACGGGATTTTTTTCTGATGCTTGTTTTTTAAGGACACAGCACATACACATATGCATGCTACAGTAACAAGAAGGTCAAAACTACGCTTTGGATATTTATGCAATTGCTTTAAGATTCCCTTTGTAAGAACATGCTACTGATTTGTGTCCCCAGTATGCACTGCATGTGCTGTTTCCTAGAAAGGCATCACTTCTTCCACCAGGAAAAGGCTTATGCCTGCAATCAGGATGCCTGCCTCTGAGCTTGCTTAGACCAAGAAGCTCCTGAAAGAAAGAAGAAGGCAGGAAAAGGGGGCTGCAAGCAAAGGACTGCAGCATGTCAAGGGAACAATGCCTCACAAGTATGGGGAACTGCCATGCAGAAAAGTCCCAGTCACCATGAAAAATGGGCAGATTTTTAGAGAATTTTGAGGAATTCACTAACTGTGCTAGCTGTGGAAAGTTTGAGAATAAGCCAAATAAAAATATCCACTGTACATAAATGGGCAAGATGACAATTTTCTAGTTAATCCATTTATTTTAAATCTGTTACACTTTCCAGATTTCACAAGTTACCTTATTGCTATGTTTTTGATAAAATCTAACAATGTTAAAGTTTTAAAGTTCTTTGGAAAGAGGTTGCACACCCCTACTAAGAGAGGAGAATGAGAGACAACTGAATAGATCTTTTCCACCTTCCTTCACATCTTTCTTCCTTTCCTTTTGAAAACAGAAGTCAATTCTTCTGATGGAACCGAACCTATTGGCCATGTGATTCAAATATAATTCTCAGTGGAGAAGAACTAGCATTTTGCCCCATTATGGTAGTAAGGATGCCCCTCTTTTCCATTATGCTGAAGCAAGTGTGCATCTGTCAGAATCCAGTGGTCTCCAGTGACCATGAACACTACTCTTCCATACACACTGCAATACATAACAGCAAGTTATGCAGCAGGCATTTTTTTTAATTATATATATATTTATCTAGCCTTTATAACCCTGACCAAAATGAAGGATCTCAGTAAATGACTTAGTCTTTCAGCATGTCTGTCTCCTAATCTCCTATCACTGAACATTAATAAACTGCAATGAAGGGCAAATTCTGCCTGACTGCAGAGCTGTTTCTTTTAAATTTATGCTCAGTTTTGCCTTTCTCATTTTAATCTCTCTCTTTGGAATAAAAGATGCAGCACTACTTGCTGAGAAGCCTTTAAACTTTGCATTGCCCTGACATGACGCTTTTCTCTGAAAGTTAACGAAATTTCAAACTTGACTGTATCTGAAGCAATTTCACTTTTGAACAAAAAGGAAACTAAAGTTTCTTGTCCTGCTCACTGTAGCAAGTATTTGGCTGAGGTCAAGAATACCAATAAGATGCTAGAAGCTACCAGTAAGTAACTGAGGACAAAGGAGGAAACAAACAAACAAACAAACAAACAACAAAAAAAAACACAACTGTGCTTATATTGAAATCCATGGAGTATAACATCTACTGCCATCGATGCTGCACATAGTTCTGGCCATTCCCTCCCAAAACAAGCCAAGTGAAGAATGGGGGGAGGAGGGAGGATGAAGAAGGGTAACAGGATGGACAGATACAGAACAGTTTTTGTACTTGGGGGTGATTCAATAGATTGCAATTTTTTAGCTTTGAAAAAAAGGCAACTGTGAAGGGATTGAACAAATGCCTGGAACATCATGGCTGATAAAGAGAAAGGTAAGCAGTGAAGTATTCCTTATTTTTCATAGCACAGAAGAGGAAACTTGTGATACTGCCAGTCAGCAATTCAAAATCATCAGAAGGAATTACATTCTCCACAGAAAATGTGATTAAACAGTGAAACACACAAGAGACCCAACGTATAAATGAATTTATAAAAGGATGAGATAAGTTCATGAAAGAGATATCAATTCACAGCCACTAAATACAGTGGTTAGATGGAGCCTCTGGCTAACAAAGTCATTCATATGCTCATTGCTCAAAACTGAAGGGGAAGGGCTTCTCTGATTTATTCTGTTTTTGCATGCTTTACATAGCATCTGCTACTGGTTCTTGCTAGGGTCAAGTCATTAAGTTAGATGGATGGTCATCTATCTCACTATGACGATCACAAGCTTAAGAGAAAAACAGTACTCACAACAAAGACTTCATTTTCAAAACAACTCTGGAATAATTTCACAACAAATGGTTTCTAAATCTAACAGTCACAAACACATATCTACAGTACCTTATTTAGATTATCAGTACCCATCAGGGCAAAATGTTTTCAACATTTTGAACACAGAACAAAGACAGCAAAATACCTTATACTCCTCTACATCAGACATTAAAGGACTAACCAAACTACACTAGTAAAACTACTGAACTATTTTAACCTTTTGGGAAAGCAATGATTTGTAACCAGTACGCTAATAAGAAAACAAAACTCAAAATTATTTGACACTAAGTGGTAATATCTGTCATGTCTCACACTAATCATTAGCCCCAAAACTTTAAAATCAATTATTAGAACTAATTAAACAAGATTATGTCCCAGATCTTGGAATGAAGAGTTGCTGAGTTTGCTTGCTAGCAAAGCAAGATTTTTTCTCCTCAGACCAATCAGAACTGAATTAAAAAAATAAAAAACAGTGAAGCAAATAAATATACTGGGAGTGAATTAGATCAGAGAGACTGGTAATTAGTCACCTACATTCAGCTTCCCTTGCATGTCTAAAATATCCACCACCATTTTTCTCTGAATATATATTATTGAAAATCAATGGCAGAATCTCAATATTATAACTTTTTTTTTCCCAAATTCTGTTTATTTTTAAAGTTAATTTTGTTCTTCAGTAAATTGTTTGTTTTAGTAACATATAACATTAGTTGTAGTTGAAGCCAAGTAAGAGCTATGCTTCAAAGCATAACTTATTTTGCCTAAAGGCTACAGCTGAAGTTATGAAGTATCTTATTCATCTCACTAACTGAATGGGCAGTGGCAGTTTCATTTGATATTCATCACCATATTGCAATATAACCTTTCCATCACCAGGGAGGCTCATTCTTGAATTACATGATTATGAAGGGGAAAAAGTACTGTACGATGCACCTTAGGCAGAGCATAGAGGACTCTGAGAAGCTAGAAAGATGGTTGACCCTGCCTGCTGAGATGAATGGATGCAAGGCATGGGACTGAACCCAAGGGCTCAGTTCTCAGCACAAAGATTTTCACTTTAGGATGAAGAGCAGTATCTCAAGCAGAGAATATGGCTGTTTCCCTGAGACGATCTGAGGGCTTGGTGTTGCGTGATTAGAGGACACCTAAAGAAATTTTATTATCTTGATACTGAAAGCCTTTTTACTTTCATTGCTGAAACAACATACTTTTTTCTTACCCAAAAGAGTCTCTCTGATCTTTATCCAGGATGTTTTTTTGGTTTTGTTTTTTTTTGACACCAGTGTTTAGCACACTTGCTTTATTAAATTGAACATAACATCTCTTCGACTTTCACAGCAATAGGGAGTGTCAAGTGAGCTGACGCAGATTTTCAAGAAGCCAAAAAAGAAAATCAAACAAAAAAGAAATCAGTAGCCGACTGTATATGGAATCCTAAAACCACTCCACCCTCAGAAAGATGTTTAAGTCAGCAATCCAACTGCAGGGAACGTGTTTTGTTTCCACATAGCTCCACACACAGCCTGCCCCCACCCCCCAATATTATGCATTCTTCTCTACTTTCTAAAACCTGTTGATTCACTAAAGGTAAGAGCTTCCTCTCAGACAGCCTGGTTTCAATAATATTCAGCAAAACCCAAGAAAATATCTTCCCCCACCCCCCCCCCACCCCGCCCCCCGGTAAAGCAGCTGTGACCTGCTGAAGACCCCGAGTTGCCCTGAGCTCCTCATCATTTTGTCTCCCATGCCGAGCAGTACCCACCAGCCTGGAAGAGGGCTCATCACCTCCGGATGCCCTGCAGGTCCTCAGTGGCCAAAGGCACTGAAATTTCCAGACTGAATGGCTTCAGGGCAGCGTAGATAGGGCCTGCCTGAAGCAAAGGCTTTTTGGCTTGGTGCTGCTAACTCCAAAAATGTGCAGTTAAGATGGGAAGAAGTTCACTCAAACTGGCAGAAAAATGCATTGAACTTAAACATAGTCTTTATGAAAACTGCATTTATTTATTTATTTATTTATTTTTCCTTATTCACCTCTAGCCCTTGTAATACATCATATGCATTCATGCAATCAAGTATTGAAACCTCTCAATCCTCATTTGGATTGAGTAGCAGCATCCTCAAGACATACAGCAAAAATATACTGAATAATCATGGCTTAACAGTGTTGTTAGAGGTAATTCTCCTCTTTGTATCCTGTGCATACACTTCTGTTTCTTCCTTTTCTTTCTTTGCTTGCCTTCTATCACAAATCATTTTCATAATGAAATCCATTCCTGGTCAAATTTCATCACAGCGTGTCATGTCAAATCAGGGACAAAGATGTTAATCACATGACACAGTAGTTCTGGGTTATATATTGCCTCATTTAAAATTTACATTCAAGATGCTATGCAAAACTCTAGGAACTGTGAAATATTTGGCAAAAAAAGAGCTACTGC
Organism: Anser cygnoides; assembly: GCF_040182565.1. Lineage (NCBI taxonomy): Eukaryota > Metazoa > Chordata > Aves > Anseriformes > Anatidae > Anser > Anser cygnoides. The sequence continues at coordinate 108,959,987 of NC_089873.1, read as the reverse complement.
TTTTAGAGGAGCCAAAATTTCACCATGTTTCCCTAACAGACTTACAAAATAGATATGATAAAGGCAACTCATTCTGTAAATAGAGAGAGTCTAAAGATTAGTTAGCAAATTTTAATGGCAAGAAATAGTATTTCGCCTCATATTGTCCTAAACTGTTTCTTGGTTGCCTTCAAGAATTTTCAAATGCATCAGTTGACCTAATAAATGAAACACAGCTCTGAATTCATGTAAAGGAAGACAGTTTGAATTTGTCCTAACCTGTAAACTGGTCAGTATTCACTACATCACAATATATCACTCTGCTAAAGTCAATTTTCCCTGCTGTAGAATAAAAACCTGAATAATGTCTGTACATCATGGAATTAGGAAAGGAAGCATATCATACTACCTTTCATGTCTTATGACACTTTTTTTTTTTAAAAAAAAAACCCTTATACTGAAATTCACTTTTCAGGCCATCTAGGCTAAGTGATAGTGATCTTGTCCACAGAAGAAAACAATGTACTCGTATGACCTTTTTCAGGAAGAATATCATATCAACAGGAGGAAAAATAAAAAGATTTTAAGCTAATTTAAGAAATCACAGAGATTTTAAAAATAATAAATTAATACTCTATATACAGAATACAAATATGCATATTCCAGATCCCTGAAATTGATTATTCTGACTGAGTACTGAAAAATGGCATTGAGCAGTTCAGGGAAGGAAAAAATATTTTGCCTAAAAACATGTTATTTAACAGAAGAAGAAAGAAAGCAGTATATGCAACTATTTGGAGAACATAGTAGTAAAAAAAAAAAAAAAAAGAGGGGATTACATTCAAATACACAAGTGCAGTAGCTGTGTATACAGTTAATACAAAGAAAGAACTGGAAGAGTACAATTGTACAAAATACATGCATATATTCTAACAACAAATGAAAATAAACCTGTTATACGATTATAGGATATCAGGTAGTGCCATTCATGAACCTATAAAAGAGTGCTGAGTGGCAAATATTTAGTACTACATATAGTTTTAAACCAAGCTAGTGAGCTCTTCAAAGGCATAGACAAACTAGACTCTAAAGGATACCTTCATGTAAGCTTACTTAAGCTGAATTAATCTCTCTCACAGACAAATGCTCAAAAGCAAGAAGGTGCATTCTAGTGCTTTTCCCTTTGCTTGGTCAAGGTTTCAGACTGAACTGAAAGCCCAGGCTGTGCAATTAGGGTATATTAGATACATACTTAATACCAAAATCAATCTGTTTTGGTCCAAGACAAGCACTGGATTTTCAAGTACGGCTTTCATACAACGTAGTAAGTAGCATTTATAATACACACAAAAAGGGCAGCACTGAGGAAGTAATTCTCATTTATGTACATTATATGTATATACTTATTATTATATATATATATACTTACTATAAAAAGTATAATTCTCAAACAACCCAAAATGTGTGTTCCTGTTTAGATACAGATATTTGTCCCGCTAAAATTACTGAGACCTGAACCTGAATCCATACAGAGTAAGATAAAGGATAAAATTAATTCTTATTGTAACTAGGTGAAGTTACTATCAAATCCCTTTAAAGCACCTTCCCTATTTAACCAGAAACATTAGAAGTTGGCACTGACATCTACAAAATTTCAATGAACTACAAAACTTAACCAAACTTTTAATTCCAGGTTGAAAAGGAAACTACGTACTTTCTGCTAGTTCTAATTCTACAAGTCTGCAACATTAACAATATATTTTCTTGATCAGCAAACCAAAGATATTCCACTATCACCTTTATTTACAGGAGTATCTTAACATGTAAGCTAAGTCAGAGAAAGCAAGACCTGACTTACTTAATTTGGGGAAGTCACTGAAGAAAAATGCCTTGAAGCCATGCATCATCATAGTTATTGTCCTGAAACCACGAGGCTTTGTTAAGAGTAGAATTACTATTGAGTGGTGACCATTTTATGGCTGAATGGTCAGATCCAGCACAAACTGGTAATTAGCAGGCCATGTAAGCAGGTAAATGATGCACCCCCTCTTTCTCCATCTTCTAGAAGTTATTAAAGAGAAAATGACAAAATCATTAAGAACATTTTAGAAAAGCTTCCTTCCTCCCTTTCCCATCCCACACATTCTCCTAATTAGTTTGGACTTTTATGCAAGGTAGAATTACTAAGCTCTCCTAGTTGTGGACATAGGTTTTTAATAATATTGACATTTCTCATCTCTTAAGGAATTTAATGTAATCTAATTGTTCAGCTAGCTCTAATAACTAGACATAAATTCTTATAGTTGCTTGCAAATAAGACAGTGTATCAGTTCTGAACTGTAATAGAAAAGAATAAGTTCTCAAAAAAAAAACATCTGCCTTTGCCAAGACTAGATAAATTCTACATTCCTTGACACCCATGACACTGTTCGGTCACCTGGGCTAAGCACGTTAGCTATCTAACACTTCATTAAATATCTGTACCAATAATACATTGCATAGTCTGAACTATATCTGAAATAAGTATTTCTCCTGCAAGTTGTATGACATGTACAATATATTCCTTACATAACTAAAGGGTGAGGTGAACTGTTCTGAAGGGACACACACTTTGTACAACAGAATTTTCTTCCTCTTTTCCATGTGCACGCCCTGTTTTTTTCTCAAGTGTCTTTTAAACGAGAGAGAGAGAGAGAGAGATCTCACGAGAGGTTCCATGAGGAACAAAGAAGTAGATGAGTTCTGTTCACTTTAGAAGCTTAATAAAATAGGGATTAATTACAAATGCTCTGAAGAGTTATGTCTTCCAGAACATGCAAAATGTGTTGAGATTCTGAATGCTAAAAATGAGGTACTTTAAATAATTTACTTTAAAATAGCAGAATGAAAAAAATATGGAGGTTGCGCAGATGTGTCTCTCGTTCCAAGAAAGTTCTGAGCAGCTGTAATGTAATGAAAAGCATTTCAGTTCTGCTAGATGAGTTTTCTTGAGCACATGATTTTTCTCTCATTCTCACTTGAATATAATTCACTGTGTCAATAGTCCTGTTGGGATGAAAAAGCAAACTGAGTTTGCAATGAAAAACTTTTAAATCAGTATCAGAAAAATGTTTGCATATCGCACCCCTCATTTCAAAGGTTTACTTCAGTAGATTTTAAACATTTTATGGAAATTTGCTGGATTCAAAAATAAGCAAATAACCTGAAGATATTCTCTGAACAAGCGTTTATCAAGCTTCAATATTCAGGTAGGTTGACAGGTACAAACTCACCAATTTGCCTGTCTACTCATATATTTGCATATGTGTGTTTAAGGGAGATACAGAAGATGCTCAGAGAGTCTAAGATTAAAAGCCAGTATACAGCCCTAAACCAGAAAAATAAACAGCACGGAGGACCTGAAAAGCTACTTTCTACTCTGAGTAAAATGAATCTTCCACATCCCTTTCAGTCATTCTTTCCTCAGGATCTGCTGTTTCTAGGTTCTGTACAGTTATCTTCTCAATATCAAGGAAAAAAGAGACAGTCAAATTTCACATATATTGCAGTATAACCCCTATTTTAGGATTCCTATGCACATAACTGTATGTAACATATATATACCACCTTCTGAATTCAAAGAGCTTTCTTATGAGTATTGTTTTTCTAAACTTATTTTGAGTCAAGGGATCAAGAGTCAAATAAGGTTGTTCCCAAAGAATTCCACTAATACTAAACAAAACCCCACTTCAAGGAAATGTATAATAGATACATGAAAAAGAAAATAGCACACATCAGATGGAATTTTCCATTTTTTAGGCAAATACTGGGTCTATAACCCTCAAGTGGCACACTTCTCTTGTTGCAGAAAGGCACGGTGTAATGGTAAGGAACAAATGTGGTGATTGCTCTAGAAGGAGAATACAGAGAAAATGATGGTTTAAAATCAGAATTTATTTAGATGGATAACAGAAATAGAAATTGTCCACTTCCGTTGTCCTTGCAGATATTGAACTTTTTATTCTGCCTTTTTGACATGTACTTTAACTATTCTTCTATAAAAAATGCATTTTTTTCTAGTTGAACAGGATAGACTAAAATTATCCATGTCTTAAGTTATTTTTAGCATTTTTTGCTCAATGTACTATATAGCAGTATTTTGACTCATCGCATTTAAGAAGAATTTCCACGTACTTTAGAAAATAGAACTAGAAACCTTTTTATTAGAAGTCTTTGATATTAGCTTTTAATAACTCAAATTGACCAGGAAAAGTTCCTCTTTCAGGAAGGCCATGGAAAGACAAAGAACAGAGCATGACAAATATTTGCTCTGTAGTATGGTTTTGTTGTTGTTTGTTTTTTTCTTCTTTATTCAGCACTAGAAAGGTAGTACTGGCATTACCCCAGACTACCTTTTGAAGATTGCTAAGCATCTGTGTGCCATAAAAATAAATTTACTGGGTAAATTTACTGGGTAATTTTACTGGGTAAATTTTACTGGGTAATAAATTTATCATGCCATGGCGTAAGGCAAGAAATTGTTCTGTTTGCGTGGATAACATAGCTTAGAGAATTTTTCATCTCACTTGAAATCTGTGCCTAAAACATGCGCACAAGTCATCTTGCATTTGACTAAAACACCACCCCTCTCAGCTAGGGGAGCAGAGAGATAGGAGTAAGATATGCCAGCAAAATCAGCAGAGGTTCAAGGTAGCTTAAAGGCAGCCAGGTACCTTTACAAAGATGTGCTAAGAAAAACTTATGAGCAAAGTCCTGAAAGGGAGAACACAACCCTTCACCTACTTAAAATAAAGATGCTATGAATAACTGATCTGCTATAACAGACTTCCAGTTTTCGTGTCCTCTTTGAATTCAATTCACAGCAAGTTCCATGCTATTCACAAGTAATTTCCAACTCCATGATTCAGCAGTTGACAGAATGCTAAATATAACTAAATGTATTATTTTCTTTGTGAAGATCAAGATTAGTTACATAAAGTTATAATGAAAAAGATTTAAGAAATCAAGTTATTTCTATGCAAGTTTGGCACGGAATAAAACTGTGGGTTAGTATTTTCTTCACAGATTCACAAGTCAATTAAATAAGACCAGAATCCAAAACAAAATGAAGATTTCGCTAAGTAGGAAAAAAAAAAAATTAAAAAATCATTAGTTATGGGGATAAATTAAAATAGAAAAATGTGGATGAACAGGGGATCACAGAGTACCTCAAAAATCTTTAAACACGTGAGCTGACTTCATTTTTATGAAACCATATCAAGCATCACTTTCAGATTTCCATAACAAAAAGAAATTTCAAGTAACTTGAAATGGCACAACAAATAACACATGCCCCAAGGAATTCAAAGGACAAATAAAACTTCCTTCATTTTACAAAGTTGGTTTGCTGGTAACAATAGTCATTTAAGTGGCATGACACAAGCAAGCTGCAGGTGGGACACCTTCAGAAATTCTAGAAATAGGAAACCATAATCCACTATGGAAAACAGCTGGGAGGGCCCACTGCTTTCACTGCATCATTTTTGGAGTAGGCAAAAGGGTAGTTCAAAACTGCGAGCCCATTCATGGTGGAAGATATTTCCATTGTGCTTATCTGCTAAAATCACCTAAGTCATAGTCTTTAGAGGATTCAGCCAAATTGAAGATAACGAGAGAAGCCCGCAAAATTCTGCAACATGTTCTCCATCCTCTGCCTGTGGCAGTAACAAGTAACATCAGGTCCTTAAGACCTTACCACGCATTCTCTCAAGAACTGTTGAAATGAAGAATTAGACAACAAAATGCCATTGAGATTTTACACAAATCATGTCTCACGATTGCTAGAATGAATTTATTTCTAGCACTGTCCTGTCTCCTTTGTAATTTAGTACTTCAGCAGTGAACCAGGCCTGGTGCAGATCTTGTTCTTCTCAGCACAGGATTGCTGAAGTCCTCAGGACCCTTCCACAGCACAACTTCCCAGCAGAGGGGCTGGTCAGGGGTGGGAGGAGAAGGGACAGTGTGGAGCATCCCTAGCTTGCTTACCAGCTCACCCGTCGCAGTGCAGCTGTGGAGAGGCTAAGTACTACAAGACCTTGTGCTAGATATTTACAGGGAAAGAATGATTGCTGCTGCTGCCACGACACTGTAGCTCTTGTAATTACTATTAGTACGTATTCAGAAGTAAATGACAAAACGTAAGTTATCCCAGACAAAATGAGGATACAGGCCTCACTTCTATCACAGTGCAAGTAAATGACTTTTCCATTCACCAGTTCACCTACTAAATTGAAGGGGGGAATAAAACCTGTTTTTGATGTGCCAGCTCCACACATTTTTCAACCAAAAAAAATTACTTTTTCCCCTCATTTAGAAACTTCACTTTGGAGAGACCATAACAAATGAAAAGTGAATGTGGTAGTATTTTGACACCAACTGGGGAGGCAGGCAGTACTATTTCTCACCCGGTAACTCAGGGCTTCTGGTGTTCACCTCAGATTTAGCAGCTCTGGTTCAGTCATCTCCACTTCTGGAGGAAATACAATGCCACATCTTTTACTTCCTCTGGAGAATCCCCTAACCATAAGGCCACAGGGAACTTCAGCATCAGTCTCGAGTAAGTCATTACCATGTTCACTTAAATATTCAATGCAACAGTAACCAGAGAAAAGACTCCTACCCAGACACTCTCATCTCCTAGGAATATGTACAATGCTGTAAGAAATAAACCTTGCTTTATCCAGCAATATTACTTTCTTAGTGTAGCAATTTCTGAAGTAAAGTAACACAAGTTTATGGATGCTCACTAATGGCAACACATGCTGGTAAAAATTCTCAGGATGTAACTTTAATCCATTTTGAAAAACAGCTGGTTAAACAGTGGGCTTCCCTAAATAACTTCATATTGTGGGGCAGAATAGAGCCACCACAGTATGTATTATCCAACAGGATGTTATCATGCTCACATTCTCTCAAGCACAGTGAATATTTAATTATTTACATCAAATAAAACCATCTCTAAGGAGAGAAGATTTCCATTCAGTATAACTCCTAAAATTCAAACCTTTTTAAGAAGGAAAATAACAAAATCTGTACCCTCCATACCCAGGGTAAGCAGTAACCACAGATAACTTGGGAAAATGCTCCAGTATCATTCTGTCAACAGTGCAACAAACAAATGGCATATTCAGCATAAAAATTGTAAATCTCCCAGTCAACTGAATCCTACACTTTTTCAGCAAACACATATCCAAAAACAAAACAAAAACAAACAAAAAAAACCACTCCTATCTGCATTTCTTTAGTCTGACTTTGACTGCTAGAATCCTCAGAGATTTGTAGTTAGAAACCAAATTAAAAATAAAAGGCAGTAAGTAGTGCACCTCAGTACTCTTTTCAGCTGGTAGACATTACAATTATTGCCCAGTATAAAACATGACACATTTAGTACAGTATTCAGCTGTATACATTGAAGTACATTATAGTTTCATGAAAAAGTCTACATTCCTCCTCCTGAGAGTTAGAACCTGACAAAACTGAAGATACATTTAAAAGTACAGTACAATATAAATTGTAAAACCTTTAAAGAATGCTTTGCTTAAGCTATAGTTCTCAAATTGGACCTAGCATGTTGGTCAAGATAAAGACCCGGGGGGAGGGGGGGGGGGGATGGGACAGGACGACACACTATATTCTTAACACTTCTCGTTAGGTAGACAATATGTGTTTTACTAATTACAGCATTAGATTAATACCGCTAAACATGTGCTATGCTAATTTGAGACCACTTACTTTTTAAGTCTGACCTTGCCCAAAATAATCATGTCTTTATGTACTATAAACATGGGGTTTAAAAAGGGAGAAAAAAGTCTACCAAGAGATCCCACTTACTTTGGTAAAATCTCAGACTGGATCCCAACTTTACTCATGTTTTATGAAAAAAAGCAATTCCCATGCAAGTAGTCATCCCTTCAATCACTCACGTTAACCATTTACTTTCTGGTCCTACCTACCACACTGATCTGGTGAAAAGCAGCTTACCACCAAATACAGACAAAGAAAAAAAGTGTAGTACTAATTATTAATGCTTCTCAGGAATACTGGATAGTTTGAGCCTTGTATCAGCTTCCAGGTCTTCTTTCTCCTTATCCCTATTCCCTCTGCCACAGCAACGTTTTCTCCCCCAAGGTTGATTTTGAAAAAATAAAAAAGTTGTAAGTGACTACTACATGTTTTCTTCCAGTAAACTGTCAGGAAAAGCTCCTTCTGCAAGAATTAAGTTGCTATAATATGCACAGTAGGGAGTTTCTCTAGCGTATCAGCAGTTTTCACTATCAATCAAAATACATAAAGCAGCATGCAGAAATACTGCAACAGCTCTCATTTCAGGGACTCCTTGAATGTAAAAGCATCACAGTGCCTTTGCTGCTCACCTCTGTTATACTTCTCATCACACAGAAAAGCTAGTCATGCCCTCATGTGCAATATGACCTTCCATGCTCATTAGAAGCTTTTTGGCAAGCTCAGAGTTCAGAAGCTCTTTTCTTCATGCAGCATTACTTCCACAGCAAACATCAAATTTCAACTTCTCGCTAGGTCTACAAAATATGCGCCATCTGATACGCATGTGATTTTCTAAACAGGACTTTTGTTGCCGTTGGTGACCTGATAGCACATTTAGACACATGCTGCCCTGTAGGTGATGGGTAAAATCAGAGCATAATTTCTAAGATTAAAGCAGCACAGAAGGTTATAGGGATATTTATCTTCCCTTTCTATCTTTTTTTTTTTTTCCTGATAATAGTCATGTTGATAATCACCAAAAACATTACCAGATTTTTAAGCAGATACAGTTCAAAGATTAAATGTGTCCATTTATCTGGTGTTTGCCCATTAAAATAGACCCAGTTAACCCACCACAAAATGTAAACTCCAGCAAAATACGGTAGCAACTATTATGCCCCGATATGTTCTGCAACTATTTTTTTTTCCTTTTAAAAGAATCTGTGGAATTATGATTGTTACTAAAATCTTTACTTGGCTTCACTATCATTTGCTCCTATAATTTTCTACCATTTATTTCTTTCATCCTTAGAAAAGAGTTCATGCCTTCATCTTGTATCACAATAAAATGTTTTGTTGAAATCCTGTGGACAGCATTAATATAAGAACTACAGATTTCTACTGATACTAGCCAAAAGTTACTTTCCAAGAGAATCAAAAAGGTATTTATCCAAGTAGAACATTTTTTAAAAATGAAAACATATATCAGTAACAGGAAAATAACCTACTAGTGATGCCACAGATACACGAATACTTAAGAATTTCTTCCTTTTTTTCCATTCTCACATACCCTGTCCTTCTCCATACAAAAGATGGTATTGCTTCTAAATGATGTATTTTTTAAAATTTTAATTTCAATCTCATCCTATTTTTTTTTATGAATTGTGTAGATATATAGCTTTAACACAAATTGAAAATACATTTTTTAATTCTTCCCTCTGAGGACTACTTTTTGCTTGATGTTGTATTTTACTTCATATCTCCTAATCAGATACAGTCTCTGAAAATTAAAATAGGGATCAAGCATGGTAGTGCAGAAACAAAAGGAGAATGTCATGATAGCCTTGATTTAAAGAGGTCTCCCCACTAGAATAAAAATTACTCCTCCTAAGTTTTGTATCATCGTTTGCCAGTCATTGACTCAAATCCAGCTCAGATGTTAATTCCAACCATTATGGGCTCCCATTTTGTGATCCACTGTTCCCAGTCCAGCATCTAGTGGACAACTGTCCACATCATAAAAGCTACTATTGTAAGTGAGACCAATTATCGATGTACTCAGAAGTGTTTATGCCCACTGATGAGGCACAATAGGAAACATTCTCAAGTGATGCTAGTGCCATACTCAGCTGATTAATTTTAATAGCAGCTCCTTGGAGCACCACTGGAATATGAAGAGAGGGAAATACAGAGAAAAAGGAAAAGGCAGCTTCAAGTTTTAGAGTATCAGTGCAGAAATTTTCATACTTAACCTCAAAAAATGAAAATAAATCATAGTCATCTTGGCTATTGTAACACTTGATTTTCTTATAGCTTCAGTATATAAGACAAGAACAGCACAATAAATTAACGTGGATCTTCATTTTTTTGGGGTAGAGAAAGTACTCCAGTTGAAAAGAAGAGCAAGAACCTTCAAGAGCTTTATTGCTGTGCATAAAAATCGCTTTTATTTATTGTTCCCTTTTGTGACTCTACAGAGATATACACTTTAAAAAAAAAAAAAAAAGCTGTCATTATTCTGTGAAACAAGTTGTTGTCCTAAGTTTTAATTTCCTCATTTTTCCACTGGACTTTTTTCATCTGTCAGTCTTGAAATAGTTTGAATCTGCCAGTTCGCATTTTTTTTTTAAACCATTTGCATTTTGCTTCATTAGTTACAGTTGTCCAGAATTATTTTGCAACTACGTTCTATATTCATCATCATTACACATTTAAGCATCAGATAACAAATAACTTTTTGGGTTCAGAGACAGTAATTTGTTTTGAATATTAAAAAGATATTCATTTTTTAATTTCAAATGAAAGCACATTTATTTCTTTGGAAAAGTTATTCCTCTTTCCTGATGAAGCTAGGGAGTCACCATTAGTAAGACCACAAGACTTCAAGTTGAATAGAACTGAGTTGTTTCATCACTCAGTCTCACTATTCATATTTTATGATGCATGCTTTTGACATCTTGACTGTATTTAATTCCTTCTCAATAATAGCACACACTTGTCTCTTATTCCTCTTTGAAAAGATCAATTATTGATCCCTCTTAATGTAGCTGATATATCTCTCTCCATTTACTAGCCATGCGTTTTGAAGCACGCAGTTTAACTGAATTCTTTCCTTCTATTACAGTTCCTCTGTTAGCTGTTTCTGATGAGCACTGCATTTGTTTTTATTCCTTATTCTTTGTGCTTCATTTTATCAGAAAATGTACAATGATTTTGTTCATTTTATGTTAGTCATTGCTATTAACTGTAATAAAAGGAGCTTAATCATCATAGTATTTTTTAAAAGAAAAATGGGAATTATTACTCAAGAAATGTACTCAGCATTTTCAAAAATAACTAATACACTTGCACTGGTCAGATCTAAACATGGTATATACTTGTAATATCACTGTAATTATCTATGATTCTACATTTCATGTCAGCAAACCTGTTATTCCAGGTCTAGGTTTTCTTCTTTTTTAAAAAAATAAAAAAAATGAAAAATAAAAAAGACATGATCAATCTAAAATGATATTAAGCTGATGAAGTTTTGCTTTACACATATACCAACAAATAATATCTTTGAACAGCTCTTATATGTTTCACAGATCCTTCTATACCAGGGCCATTCTGTATTTTTTTCTAACAATACAACCACAAAGCAGTTGTGGAAGAGAAATATTTGTATTCCATATTTCCACATTAAAAGACTGCTCCTGGCAATGTCTGGTTAGCAAAGCATCTCTCACATCATCCTCCTGAAAAGCAAGTTTTATCATTTAGGAAAGAATCAACAGCTGTTCTACAAGGGCCTGGATATTATATAACAGCATGTAGGTATCTTCTACATCACAGTGGAATGGAGCAAACCTTTAACTTGGCCAAGATATCCTAAAGACACAAACAGAAAAGAAACTTACTTTCTTCCTGAAAGGAATTACATTCCCCATTGATGGAGGTTTTTTACACATGGCCATTTGGCTACGACTAAAGCAAAAACCAACAGCAGAACATACAGATAGTAGTTCATCCTCCTCCACTTTTCACTCAGAAGGTTGACGAGATGCAATAAGAGCAGATTTCCAGCACATTATTGCAATTATAGTTCAAGAAATGTCACCATATTGTCTCTTCCTAGCTTGTCTAAGCAACACCCACAAACCCATCCATAACTGATGCAAGTGAGTAATCTTACCAGAACAAGTAGGACCAAAAATACTTTGTCAGCAGCAGCAGGCCTTTCACTATCTAGCCCATGGCATGGAAGCCATGATTCCAGCAGGCACTGACAGTAGCGAGGTATAAATATACCTCTTCTTAGCTAAGTTCTATCGCCAAAGCATGCCCCTCCACCACCATACGGGCTATGAGAAGTTACTTGTCTAAGTACTGTAAATTTGCGACCTATTAGCCAACTGAATTTTCAGCTACCTTTTGTGCATCTCTGTAGTCATCTAGACATTTTAGACAAAGGCAATATTCACAGTAGGTATTTTCATATATTTAAGAAGCCTGACCTTGTGCATTACATAGAATGTAAAACACCTTCGCGTAACTTCAGTATCTGTCAAATCAGACTGTGATCCCTTGAGAAATGGCTAATCACAAAACAAGAAAATGAAAATTTACCAACCCTCTTAGTAATCTGTTCCAATGAGTGTTTGCCCTCATTGCCAGCTGTTCTCTCTGTCTCTCCAGTTTGACTTAACTGACTTAAATTTCCAGCTGTTGGATCTTGTTATACCTTTGCTTAGGAGATTAAAAAAAACACTATTATCAAGTAATCGCATCATCCCCTACGTGGTGAATTCCTCCTTTGCAAGCGATAATTCAACATAATTTTTATATGTAGATAATAACTCCTTGAGAAAGGAAAGCAAGAATACACTCAGTATACTCAAGCTGTCGTTCCTTTTCACAATAATACCGAATTAATAGCTATGTTATTATTTAGATTATTAGTCCATATATTGCAATCTATTCATATCCCACAGCTAAGCAGCATGTAAAAACACCAGGTGGCAAAAAAAAAATCTGATTTTTTTCCAATTAAAATACATAAGCATGCACAAAAGCTCTAAGAATATTGAAGTATGGTGCAGCACTTTCAATGGCTCACTGATTAGCCAAATTATTCTCAGGTAATTTGTTATCTCTCTAGGAATCCTCAATTTATACTTTCCAGTGAGCTAAGCTCAATTTTTGCATCACTGTTTTCCTGAATTAAGTCTACATGACTTTTCTATTCAGAAAGTCTCCTTTTAGCAATCAGCATGGGAAGGTAATCAGAGCCCATTTACACAGTAAGGTAAGTTAAAATTCATTAGTACTTGTTGCTCTGTATCAAACTTTGCTGTTTATTCTAAATCATGTTTCAGCTTAACAAAAAGAATGACTACTGCATGCATACACTGCACTAGATATTTAAAATTAAAATTGAGTTACCAGCTGTAGCTGGTCATGTTTTGAATGTGTTTATACTACTTAGTTTTCTTTTGTAGAGAAGTAACACTAGAGGTTGCCACATCCAGTGGGCTTCAGGACCCAGGAGGAGTCTTGTAATTGCAGCTGGGTTGATGTAAAGCTGTGGTGGTTTTAAGTCCCCAGATGGAGCCAGAGTCAAGGCTGCCTGTGTATTCTTAGACAGGTACACACTATAAATATATATACATATCTACGTATATACACACACAAGGCCAGCCACACAGATCACCACAGACATAGTAGTGCCTTTACCAGTACCCATACCAGGCACAAGGCTCCCCCAAGCAGGAATAGCACAGACAGCCTGATCCTGCTCACCTCTCTCTGGCCACAACCACATCTGTATCTGGAATGCGTGGATACGCACGTACCTTGCCTGCCACTCCAGAAGCTGGTTTTAGAGACACAGAAGAGAAGTCGCACTGCACACATGGAAGATGGTGGAAACAGGATTTAAGAAGAACACAGGACGGACTGTGTTAATCAAGCTGTCAGGCAAGCACAATAACCAGCAACTTGTGTACACTCAACCAGCCTTTTTATAAAGGCTCTTAAAGGGAGTTTATAAACCTTTGATTTTTCCTCGATTCAACAAATACTGAAGTATAAATATATGAACTAGCAGAAGCCCAAGCATTGCCCAAGATTCCACAAAAAAAAGCAGACACTGAAAGGACTGATCAAGCAAATAATTTGCCCAATGCCCGACTGTGCTGAGACTAATCTGAACACAACAATTACAGGAAGATGAAGCAAAGCATGTTTTCCAGAATATTCACATTCTTGCCTCACATAATAACTAGAGATGTCAGATAAACATTATTAAAAAAACTCATCATCTATTGTAAAAGGAAGGATACTTTCTGATGGGTTAATTAATTGGTGGCAACAAGGAACTTTTCATGTAATCGCGGAAGCATTAACAGTAATAAATTGCACCTTCCCTGAAGCAACATAAAATCGATGACTTTACAATAAATTGTTAAAATAAAAGCAGTGCTTTAAGAAATTCTCTCATTTGAAATGTATGAAGGTTGAGATGTTATGGCCTGTTGTGGTTTAACCTGGCAGGCAGCTCACCATGCAGCCTTTCGCTCACTCCCACCCAGTAGAATGGGGAAGAGAATCAGAAAAAAAAAGTAAAACTCATGGGTTGAGCTACAGGCAGCTTATCTGGACTTAAAAGGGAAAATATTAATAATGATAAAAGAATATATAAAACAAGTCATGCACAATGAAATTGCTTGCCACCTGCTGGCTGATGCCCATCCTATCGCCAAAAGCAGTGGCAGCCCTCCCTGGCCAATTCCCCCAGCTGTTATTGCTGAGCATGATGCCACATGGCATGGGACATCCCTTTGGCCAGCTGGGCTAACTGTCCTGGCTGTGTCCCCTCCCAGCTCCTGGTGCACCCCCAGCTTCCTTGCTGGCAGGGCAGCATGAGGACCTGGAAAGTCTTTGGCTCTGTGCAAGCACTGCTCTGCGACAACTAAACCATCAGTGTGTTATCAGCATTATTCTCATCCTAAAACCATTGAATGATAGTGATAGAAATGCTTCCATAGATTCCTTGAGGAAAACAACTGGATTGATGAGGAAACCTGGTTGGCTGGCGAGTAAAAACTCAAACTGTGACTATAGTTCCACTATAATCAGAATGAGAAGTATTCCTCAGGGTAACTGTAGGAGGCAGCATCCACAAAGCTTTCTTCCTCTCAGAAAAGGTGGTGATAGACTAGGTCCTCCTAAATTGAGATTTTCCTGCCCCCAGCATGGGGCAAAACCAGCATTTGGGGGTGTAGAAGGCAGAGTATTAGTCACAGTCATTTTGCTTTACCTCCAAGCCTATGTACCTTATACACCATGTACTAAGTATTCCCAGGGCATCTGTATATTACGTACCTCACATTCAATTAATATAGAAGTCTACTTTTACAAGAAGTATTACTTTTGGTGAAAGGAAGAAGAAAGGAAGAAAGGAAGAAAGGAAGAAAGGAAGAAAAAAAAGAACTTTACACAAGCTGTAAACATTCTTCTTGAGGAAAAATAAAACAGCAATGAACTCTTATCATACTGTCCTGGAAGCAAAAGTTATACTGTTCCTACAGGGAATGTTTCCTTCAAATTTACTTAATTTTCATATGAATTTCACATATATAGAAAAAGCTTCCAAGAGTAGCCACTGTTACAACAAATCTCATCCTGCTTATTGATCCTTCACAATAATTATGAAAAGGCTCTTCTCCCTCATCAGTTTGAATTCCCCACAATCACCCGGAAAAGGTACATCAGAACTGAGCCTTGCTTCAGTGTAAACTAACAAAGACATACTCAAGGAAACCATTTTTGTTATCTAGTTCATTAAGGATTTCTCTGATTTCTTTGGATGAGACTTAAAATTTAACTTGCCTTGTTCCTCCTTGCCCAAACTAAGCAATTCCTTTGAAAATGTAGCCATGTCACCAGCTACCCTTTTCCTCTGTCCTTCCGATCGCTGGGGTGGAAAAGTGTAATTATCTCTGTCCTCCTGGCTATTTGTTCAACTGGCTTATAATTCATTCTTAATGTTAACTATGAATAACTAAAATCTACTGCTAAAGATTAAACATACCCATCTCTTTAAAGACTTAGCCAGAGGTCATAACAATTGTCAATACTTACACAAATGATTAGTACTAATTTAGCCGCAAGTGCTAAAGCACCAGTTAGCACCTAAACTGAAGCAGTTTTTACACATAAATTAACCAATAGGAGGTTTACCCTTTAGTCTTACATAGCTAGAAAGAGGAAATTCTTGCTGTGGCATCCTCCAGAAAAATATTATTTTGGTAGAGAATTATTGGTAGACCAACCATAGAATATGCTTTTTATATTTAATCACGATATGATTTATACATAACATACAAATGAAGCAAAACAGAAGTGGAAACACCAGGCCATCTACAAGTAAAGGTATATGCCTACATATCAACTTACCAAATTGACAGATACAGTGCTTTAGACACCATACTGGGAGGGAATAAAAATAACTGAGGGTATCAAAATTTTTGTCCACCTTATAATGACTGCCTTAGGATACATTAAAAGGCTATTCTCTCTCACTACTGTGGTCAAGAAAAACACATTTCCCACTCTGACCATTACGGTTAGATTGGAGTCAGATGAGACTCAGTTAACTACTGATACTTTCTGGAAGCGTATACAGCTGGTCAGTTTAATCTATCCCAGAAAACTACATATTTGCTTATGAAGAAATGAATAGGCAAACTTGAACTTTTATTAGAGCCAAAATTTTCCATAGAACAAAACTTTGTGAGTCCCTTCTTGTTCAGAATATCTTTGGCTTGATAAAACAAGATGACTAACAAATGGTGAGGGGTATCATACGGGGTAAAGTTTTCCCAAAACATTCTTAAAGCGTGTCTATTTCCCATTTTTGTAATGTATGCAACCACATTGGGAGACATCTTATCAAAGCAAGCATGCACTCACCTCACTTCCACACTTTGAAAACCCAAGTGATCTCAGAACTACCTTATCAAAACTCCAGTAATCTGAAAGCTCAACCTGACCAATGTCTTATTAAATAAATCAAATATATCTGAACAGGCAATCCACACAAATTCCAATCCACAACTAACATAATACTTGTCTTTATTATCATACTACCAATTAGCAAAGGCTTTGTTTACTGAGATACATCCTACTGCTCCCACAAATATCCCACCACCATTTTGATATCATCAATAAATTACTGTAATAGTCCTCTCAAAGATTTCATTGCTCTTGGAGATTTCATTTCTCTCTACTTGCTCAACTCCAAATGTTTACCATGGGTTGCTAAACCTCAACATCCAGTCATAGAAGTTCAAGGGGTAACATCTACTAGATCTGCTTTTTTTGTGCGCTGACTGAAATCCACTCTTCACATAGGTAACCTGATCATTTGTCCTAAATGGAGGAGCTGGCCAAAAGCGCAAGACAAAGTTTCTCCATTTTAGCCTTATTTTCAATGCTCGCTACGTGTTACAGCACCAAGATTTCACTGTACTGTCTTCCTACTTATTTTTCACGTTTCTTAGAACTAGGAGTTTTTGTTCATCCAGTTAAAAACCAAACTGCAGTGGAAAAAGAAATCAATTGATCCAAATGTTTGTTAATGAAAAAAAAAGGGTTTAGGTCTTGGAGGCTGCTTTCAGCCCATCTCACCTACACACTGAACTTTCACTTCCCTGTAGCTCTGTATGCTTACAACAGACAAAGCAAGCTCACTACTCTGTTACTCCTGAGCACAACAGATTATCTACATTGATCAAACTGGAATCCTGAGTCCTCAAGCTGATAACCAGGCCACACAAAGAATTCATTCTGTCACCACTCAGAAGCTGCTTTGCTAATGGAGAATACAACAGCTGTTGCCAGGGCCACAATTATTTTGGAGAGAAGCAAGTAAGCTCAGCGCCCCAGTTCTGGTCTTACTTTCCATGGTGCACTGGCTTTGTGAACAAAGCTGCCTGCAAGGCACACCAGTGTTATATTCTCTAGTAATCCAGACTCAAGCATCTCCTACAGCAAACCAAGTTTCCTTTCACAGCTGTGTCTCCTGTGTCTTTCCAAGCAAACCATTGGCCACAAGAGAGCAGTGTTATCTGCCCACTGGGCAAAACAGTCAGGACACACACTGAGACTGGGACTGTAAACTGCACAGTGACCTGATCTGCCTCAAGTGTAAAATAGCCATCAAAGTGCTACAGCCACTTGAAATTCCCCTCTCCCTACACTCCGAAGGTTTAATATTACCGTAACACCTTGGCAATGATGATGGGCAATAGGGTGTTAGTGTCCCAAAAGAGCCATCTGGCAAGTAAAGCATCACCAGACCTGTGATCGCTGTCTCTTCACCCGTCTCACTCTCTGCAGTGGGGCAGCCTGATGTTCAGGCCCTTTTTCCAGCTCACCAACCTTTATGAGCCATCCCACCTCTCCCCTCTTCTCCATGGCAGGGGCAGGTCTCTCGCAGCCCTGCATCCCTGTACCCAGACCATTCCAAATGCACCCTTACACTTGCTCCAGTTCCCCCCTGGAAATGGCTCCCTTTTCCTCCTGACTCCACAGGCAGCATGACTCCCCCTTTCAGCATCTCCACTTAGATGTAGTTATTTATTATCCCTGTACCAGCTCATCTTAAATTTAATTCTACTATGAAGACATGACTTTAAATCAGCCTGAAGTTTGGAACACTGCAGTAAAGAAAAAAAATATTCTCTTTTTCACTTCCCATCCTCCCTTCTAAATACACAAGAAAATTCTGCTGTCAAAGAACCAAGTCAGTTAAAGGCAGACATGCTACAATTCCCAAGTCTCTCTGCAGACTTTTCCCCTTATATTGCAAAGTCGTTATGGAGGGGGGAAAAAAAAATCTTATCTCCTCCATTTTTTTTTTTTTTTTAATCTCTGTTGTATTATTCTCTCCTCATTTTCATTTCCTTCTTTTTCACTCAGTACTATGAACCACTTCAGAGTGCATACTGAAGAACAGCTGAAGCAACCGCGTGTGGGAGTGTAGTCTTCTACTGTGATAATTCATGTAATGCCCAACCTCCCAAATCTGACGAATTGTCACTTGTGCTGAGAGCTTTTGATGGGTATCTCCACTGAGAACACGAAAATCTAAATCGATTTTACACCACAGCTCTAAACAGAATTCATCATGAGATGAAAGTATTAGATCTCTTGTTCTCTGCAGTTAAGAGTGTCAATTTAAATATTTTATATGAAAAGGGAATGATCCACTAAGAGGAATATGATGTGACATATGATGTGACATATGTATTCATAAAATAAAGATGCTATCTTTGGTATTTTTATGTTCACACTTTGTGTTGACCATGTAATAGGTCAAGATCTGAACATCCATGTGAGAATTGCTCACTTTTAGCCTTTCACATGCCAATTTCATAGGAATTACTCCCCTCCTCCCCCTGCCAGCATGCCCCATGGAAGAAAAAGAAATGGGGAAAAAAAAAAAAAGAGGAAGATACACTGTAATGCTGAACAAAAATCTACCAAAATTAATTTTAAGAGCTTTAGGCTATTGCCTAGATCTTTACACAAAAGTAGAAACAAGCGTAATGCCATCCTGGCCAAAGCTGTTCAGGTTCATTAACTGGACATTATATGAGTCCTACCCATAATTGGGAAGGAGGCTTGGACAGGTGGATTTCAGCAGAAAGCAAGTGTGCTGTTTTGGCCTCCACACCAACAATAAACTTTTTTTATAATGAAGTACTATAACACACCTACTAGTGGTCACTGTCAGTGTACTGCCTCCCATATGCCAACATTTGCGTGTTATCTGTTGCCGATACCTGGCCAGCTGTCAAGAACAGAACTCTAAATTACTGTGCTAATTACACACAGCAGTGGGTTTGCTATTGCTGGTCCTTCTGCACGAGCACGAGCCTGCTACAGCTGAATTTAAAAAGTGCCCAATGATGTTAAACTCAAATGTTGGCTCAAGAAAAGAACTTCTCTCTCTACCAGTGTTATTTTTCTAAAATTCAAGTTTGTTTTTGTTATTAGCTAAGCTGAACCTTTCCTAAACTCCTTTCAGATGGATGGAAAACAAGTCTTTGAACCAGCTGGAATTTGCAGTCTTTCCTCAGATGCCCAGTCACAGCCCCAATTTGACCATGAGTCAGTAGACTTGCACACTCTTCTTGTCCTTGTGTAAGAGATCACGTATTGTAAAACACTTAACTACTGCTAGCAAATAACAAAATATTTGCTCCAAATGGCTTCTTTTAACTATTCAGTCCGATTTTGAAAAGAACAAACAACAAAAAAAAAAATTGTAAGAGGTTTGGCTCTCCTGAAACTCTGCATAAAATTCAGTGCTTATTTAATCAAAGTGACACAGGATATGAAAAATCTTTTAAGAACTTTATAAACTCATCAGTATATAGTTAAACAAGCCATGCCAACTGATTTTAAAACAAAACCTGTGTATGAGCTAGCATCTAACAATGTAGTTCTGTAGCAAACAGGGGGAGTGAAAGTCTTCTCAACCACATGAATGGAACAGTAAAATTCAATAAAAATAATCAGCTTTTCCTCCTTTTTGTAACAGGTTGCCAGAAAACTCATCCCGTCTCAGCAGAGACCTTGGCACGGATCCTGTATAAAATCACAGCATTCAATTTCCCATGCCTAGCTAAAAAAGCTTTTCTTCATGTTGCAATATTCAGCAGGTAATTGATTTGAGATTTACATTTTAAGTTCCCCAGTGTGACTGGTGAACTCTTTCCATTAGTATTTTCACAGAACAAAACTAAAGACAACTCTTTTGATTTGTGAATTATCCATGAACACATCTGAGCTTTACAAATTGCTTTGACGTTCAAATCTACATAAAGAAAGGTCCAAGTATACATTCCAGTAGCTAACTCTGTTCAAATAGAAAATGCTACAGAAGAAATGGTTGGTAATATACACACCACTCAGGAAAGGTGGTGATGGTGTGGCGAGGGAAATCCTTTTGTTTTACTGCCTAACTAAAGGAGAACTGTTCCTGCATGCGATTGAAACATAGGCAGCAGACATCTCTGATGCCAAGAATGGCAGGGTTTTACCAAGTTTAAGGCATTCCCTTGAGCAAGCCAAGAAACTACTCATGAGAGAAGACCCACCACATTCCGAAGGCGTAAATCTCAGCTACAGCCCAAACAGTTCTAAAAAAAGTGATGGCTTAATGCAGTGCTTCAGCTTATTTTCTACTGCACTGTGCTGAACTGAGAGTCTTTTAAAATTAGGCTCTAGCATCAGTCAACTTTTTCAAATTAAACTAGGAACATGCATATGGTCTCATCACTAAATACCACCCCACTAACTGGGAGACACTCCAATTATTCAGGGACAACTTATTCTGCCTTCACATGTACCCTAAGAGGAGTGGAGTCCTTTGGCATGCCATATGCATGACTCCATATGTGTGAGGTCAAGAGTCTATATGCGTGACATGCCTTCAGTTTAGGATTATATCACAAGCCACTGAGGTCCACCATGAAATTATGCACAAGGAGAAGAGGAATAGCAAAAATTTTTACAGCAAAGCTGGTGCAGAAGAGAAGAAAGAAACAAAAGGAAACAGAATATCCTAAATAATGCACAGCTTGTGAACAACAGTCATGCAGTAGAACAAATACTCAAAGCCTCAAGGTAGTTTTTAGTAACAGTCTGTATCCTACTCCTTCATATCCCTTTTTACACAACATCCTTTTCCATCTTCTTCCTTCCCCGCAGCCATACCACAACTACCTTCTTTGAGTACCCAAAATCTCCCCCACCTGTTATTCCTGACAGCACTTGTCTTCTGTTTAAAGCATCTGCTAAGAAGAGGTCTCCCATTTGATGCTCCTCATTGGAGCAAAGACCAACAATGACATCTCACTGCGTCTCTGTATCCCTTTCCTTGCACAGAACTGGATCACTCCCTTGCCTTTTCCTTTTTTTTTTTTTTTTATACTCTGTTGGCTAAACATTTGCTCCATTAAGACAGCCTAATATGTGCATGCCTTATATAAATAGAAGTTTTTCTAAGGATTCTACATTATCTTTTAGATTCTTAAGAAAACTTCAGCTCCACTTCACTTGTTTTTCAGGCAGCTTGGACAAGTTCAGCCATCCCTAAAGCTTTGGATTCTTGTTTCAATGTGGAAAAAACTCAGTATTTAAAACCAGATATTCAGGACATCATAATTATTAAACTTAGCTTCCAGGAACGAATCTGAGAGTTTAAAGGGATGATCACTTCCTCTGTAGTTCAGTCAAAATATAGAAGTCCATATGCTAAGCTCCTTCTTAATACAACATTTGGAAATTGGACTAAAGCCATTTTAAGAACACTGTAATGTAGGGATTTCTTGCATGAAATTTGTTTTGAAGTCAGTAGGGAAGTGAAAATGCTCTATAACACAGCAAAGCACTAATTCAGCCTACCATCTTGTGTTTTTGGAGCCCAAAACAGCACAGTGCAATTGCACTATAAGACGTTCCACTATCAGATCTGAGCACTGAAGCACTCTCTTTCTTGTATCATTAAAGAAACATTCTTGCTGCAGTGTTTTTGGAGGGAGAGAAGAATGGCACTGCACATAGACATGGATTGAGTTTGCTTTTTTCTGTATTCACAAGGCTAACCAATTACACCTTTGTGCTTCCCCCTCTCCCTTAAGGTATTTGTTTTTTTATTCAGCTCACTTGGCTGAAAGCAATGTTCTATGCTCGATCTTTCTGCAAAATACAAATACACATAGCAGACAGTATTTTTGTAAAAAAGAATATCTTTTCTGGGAAAATAATAATAATTAAAAAAAAAAAAAGTATCTCCCAAGAATATTTTTAAAAAAAAGAAGTGATAGGCAGGAGAAAGGGGTGGAAGAAGCATTGAAAAATTCTAATGGAAGAAACATCAGGTAATAGTTATCCCATACCGAATCACGGCATATAGGGTAGGAGTCCCTGCAGTATAGAATTTCACAAAGAAAAACATTGGAAAGAGGGGAAACAAAGGAAATCAGAATGAAACAATGAAGATGCAGATCATTCACATCAGTAGTTATTACAGACGCATGTATAAACGTTTGCAAGATCAGATTTTTCATCATTTTTTTTCCTTTTGTTCACAATCTGTTCAGATAGACTGACAAATAAAAAGGCCTAGGTGATTTGAATGCCATAATTGCATATTTGTAAACTGAAGAATAAATACAGGCTGTATAGCATTGCTCTACCACTCTGTTCTATGAATATTCAGGTGTACTATTTTCATTTGCAAGTAATTACTAAAAAGGCCTGCTCACACAAAACACTCAGGGAATGGCAGTAATTACACTTTGACTCTACTTAAAATACTTATTGGCATAAGAAGAAGAAATGTATTACAGGATTTATTACTCTCAGATTGTTGATTTTCCCTAATTACTGTATTTAATAATGGAACAACTACCCAACAAGACATGCATCATATTGTATGTAGTGTAATTCCAATAATTAACCTCTAAAAGCTGCATGTGTCCTTATAATAAGATGGGATTCAAAAATTTCATTTGAATTGCCAAATGGTCAGCACCTATACATGATAAATTGATCAACACTGCTTTCAGGAAGCTACTGAGCTTAATAGTGATGAGTAATTCTATTTTGCCTGGAACTGAAACTTCTACTGAGACAAGACAGCGCTGTTCGGAGGAAGATGGACCAGCACACTGATTTCAAGTGAGCAGGGACCTTCTCAGGATGTTTCAGGAAGACTGAAAGACAGGATCCAAATGATTTACTGTTTAAACAAGCAGTCATTTAACATAATATAGGTCCTACCTGCCTAGACACTCTATGCAAGCTGGTTACTGCTTCCCCTGCCACAAACAGTCCACTAGACCCTCATCCTAATGATGTAGTTTACTTGCCAGAGGCAACATGGTTATACTCAGTCTATCCTGTATGTTGCTGTGCCTCTAGCATAGATAATTTTTCCAGTATGCCTCCTTTCCTGCAGGTCAGGAACTTCTACACAAGAGCAAGCCAGCTATCTTAAAAGATCGTAGGATGTCACTGTAACTACGCCAACAGTAATGTGACATGCTTGAATGCTGCATATTGCTTGCCAGTTCATAGTTGTGACTAATGCCTGCCCTTTTTCTCACCTACACCCCCGGCCTTGTAGCTAGAGGATATTTTTACTGCTTTGCACTGCCCAATGATTTTACAGTGCTGAGTATATTTCTTAAATAGAGACTAGACCAGCTTGAGCATCTCTTAATCTATATTTGCTTTATTTCTGCAACAAAATGGACTACATATGGAGGTCTAATCATGTACTTTAAACCATTCTACTGTCATAAAACTACAATGCCAAAATAGCAGCACATCTTTTTGGTTATGAGCGTGACACAGGAATGGGAACACAGTTTGCATATTCAGTCTCTGCAGGTTCACTGTAAAACTTCACCTTGCTGAACTGCAGCTCTATAGTGTCCAGTTTATACTTTTTATAAAACACCCAAAACAACAAACAACGTTAATCTAAAATACACTCCTGCAGCTTAGAGCTGTGTGTTTCGATGTACTTACAATCCTGTCAGTAGTATTTAGTGCCTTTTTCTTTAAGGGCATGTGAACCTACAGCTGAAAGGAATGTATAATAGATTGTACTACATACTTTCATTTTATTTTCCACAAGGACGAATTGTAATAGCTTAGCTACAGTAAAATACATAGTAGTTAGGGGGTTAATTAATTTCTTGTACTTGGTATTGCATACTTATAGCTAAGTTTGTTTAGATAAAAATTTTAATGCTGAAGTCAGCACACACAATGCTGTTAACCATGGGAATAAATATTTGGAAGCTCAGGTTTTTAAAATTGCATCGATGTTATTATTCTACTTAATAATAGCTTTTTCACTGTAATTTAAAAGGCAGTTTATCTTGCAGTTAAAGTAATAAAATGTAACTGTATATAATAAAAAGCCCTTTTACAAACCACTGATTTAATTTTATTTAGAGACCATTGCAGACTAGCCTCATGGTTCTATTTTTGTCTTACACATTTATTTTATTTTATTTTTTCTGTATGTATGTATGCACAGACGTGTATTTTAGTAACTTATTCAAATTGCATTGCCATGCTGTGCATTTCAACTGTTAGAAATTTTGTAGTACTCCGAATTCCCAAGTATCTACAGAAGTAGGTTAGGTATTAGTAACAGTTCTCCTGTAACAAGGTAAACAACAGAAGTTAACTGAACTGAACTTTGCCAGCTGATTTTCCGGACTTCCTTTTCTAAACAAAAACTTGACTTGGCTGCCTGCTGCTTGTCAGTACCTGGAGAGGAACACCTGGATGCACTTGTTCTTTGCCATATTTTGCTTCCAGCACATGGGCCAAACACAGTGGATACCTCACAGCCAAAAGCTGAAGGGGAAGCATACATACAACCTTCTGAGGGCCGGTTCTGCAGCCCTACTGGGTGCAGAGGCAAGGAAGAAGACAAATGGAAAAAACCTTCCCATTCACACACTCAAAAATGCAATTAATCAAAAAAAATCTCCACCATAGGAAAGAAATTCACAGCACTCCTAGTCTGAAGTATGTTTGCCTCGCAGCATGTAGGAGCACTGACAACATCCTTTTGCTCTCACTGCTTTTCATCCACCAAGCCTTATTTGCACCTTTTCTCACCTACCTGCTGTTTTAAATCACTGTCAGTAATACCCTGGGCCAGTTTTAATGGCTCATGCCGAAAAAGCAGATGTATCCCTAGAAGTTCCTCTATGCCAGCACAAATAAGATGAATTTTATAGCACATTTTTCAAAGTATCCAATACTCAATGCCAAATGTGTTATCTGACTACTCTGTGGCTCCTGAGACTGATCCTATTCTATGGGGCTCAAAATGTTCAAGGCTTGATTCCTCCTTGGCATGGAGCAGAGGAGTCTACACAACTGAAAAGTTTGTATCACAAAATATAGCAGTCTACCAGGACGCAATAATTAACCGTGCCGAGACCCAAATCCTCATCAGCACTGTACTGAAGTGAATTGAAAGGATGATCTCTTGAACCTACCGAACTTGTTGCCTACAAAGTGGACGCATGTCTTCATCAGCTTGAGGAACAGCCCCACTGCACCCCCTCCAGAATCCCCTGATCCCTGGGTGGGGGCAGCAGAGCCGCTTCCCACATCGCGCCATTGCTGCTTCAATCACGTCAGGGCACTTTATGACATGCATAGACCAACCCCATACCTGCACAGAAATACACTTTTCTGTTGCAGTAAGCCCCTTCATATTTCAAGATGGTTCTCAGGAAAGAACAGAGGGTGGTTATAGATATATCTTAAGCTCTCAAAAACTGGAGGGACACTATAAATGGCTTCTGATTCTTCTCAGCTGTTTTATAAGGTGTATCCTTACAGAATTTTGTGAATTGTATCCCCCAAAAAAGAATTTCTTATGCGTTAAGTAAAATGGTTCACAGAAAGCACTGCTAAGTTTAAGCACAAGTGAAATACCTTAAAAAAATGAAATTAATTTCAGAAATATCAAAACTCAAACGGTTCTGTAGAATATCACAATGGTTTCTTATACCCAGCAGAATTTGATTTCAGTTTATATTTTTCTTGCCTTACTTGGCTGTCAAGAGTATATTTAATAATAAATCAAATAAGTTATACTTCATAAAACTAGGCAACATCCACATTTAAATGACAAAACCACTGGATGTTACTGGGGAAAAAACAAAACCAAAAAAAATAATTTTAAGTAGGAAAGATTATGTTTAAACATCAACACAATTTACTCCCCTTTGAGAAACTGCAGCAGACTGACACTAACCAGATGTTTACAACATTACAGTCTCAGCTACTCACCAGTTAAATAGGAGGAGTCTGGCTGAAACCCTCTGTAAAGAGATGAGAACAGGACAGAGGAATGACTTGTATTGACCGTGAATTAATTCACATTTCTTGTCAGTACAGCAGTTTATACTGCAAACAAAAGAATACTGGAATATCCAAAATTTAACAGCAGGCTACTTCTTGCACTGAGCAAGAGCAAGTCTTTTGAACTCTTAAGAGCACTTTCAGACAACCTAAAGTGCAGTCAATCAGTTCCTGGCACTATATTTCAACTCCAAAAACACTTTGAAGGCTTTCACATCTACTAAACCAGTATCTCAGCACACTTCTCTGATATATTTTATGAATAAATATCTTTCTTATACAGATGAGCACCACGATTTGGCACATAATCTGAGTCATCTTTGAAGGCTAAACCGCTGGGTTTAATACTACAACCTGCATTAATGTTCTTGGAGTATGATTGTGCCTTTGCATTATCTACACCTTATTTTTATCTAAGGAAAAAGCTATCTATGCTGTTGCAAAGTGAAAATGGAGTTAAAAAATGTGTAGAGGATAGAATAGTGTTCAAGCTGTGATAAAACTATCATTTCAATATATGCACGTACATCCACAGCCCTCTACCCACATCTGGGTGCTCCCTTCTGAATACCCTCTCTACAAGAGGGCAAGCAGCCATAAGACCACTCTGCATCTATCTCTATGTAGCACAGAATATTTACATGAAACATAGAACTATCAATGTGTACAACACCTCCAAGTACCTATAAAACTATGCAGTATCATGTTTTCTGTTCAGTTGGTCAAGATAGTCATTAGAGCACCTTTATGTTCACTCATAACAACAGTTAATATCACATAATATCTCATGAGTCTTTTCGAACGCATTTTACAAACAATTTTTTTTTTGGTAAAAAATGAGTTTGGTTTTCTTTGTATATACACATAATGGTGTAACATACTGGTTTGAAACCTAAAGAAGTTGAAAAATAAAATGTCAGCATTTCAGCAACTGATCTTCTGTAGGTCACTGACTTAGAGCAGTGGCCTTGCTTTCCTAAGCTGGTTACTAAAACAGTTTTGTTTTCCTTGACTGTTGACTTTTTAAACCAAGACCTTGCAGAATGGTCTCCCTGCTCAGTAGACAGCACTGCATCTCCAGAATCCTGACAAAGTGCTTTATGTAAAGCAGGGTTCTTTTCTTACTCTTCTATTAATTTCTTGCCAATTTTCATTTACTTATTTTGCATGTCTTTAAGGATTTTGCTTTGTTTTAATTAGATATGCTTACACATTTGCTAACAATCTATTTTGTATACAACCATTCTGATTGGCTGCCACTAGAAAATCAGGATTTTAGACAGGAAAAGCCAGACATCACTGTCTATTGCCTTAACAACTAAAGATCATATCACACCAGAAGTTTACTAGAGCTCCATAGTTTCGAGTTAGCAGAAATTCTATGCACAAAGAGCTCTGAACTTGAAGGAGTACTTGTTTTGATCTGTCAGTCAAATATTTGACATCTACAACAGATGTCCTATGAAAGACGTTACTGCATTGTATTTAAGCAGAGAATAGTGAACTGAGTTGTTAGGTGTGCTTTAGATAACTGATTTTTCATTTTTAATTCAAGAAGACTTTTGGTCCTTTGGTCATATAGGCTGATGACTCCTCTAAGTGTTTACACACGTACTTTCAAAGGATGTCTTACTGCATGTTATTTGAACACAAGCCTCTAACGCAAAAAACATGTGTTTCTATTTACAAATACTATCTGTATCTGTGTTCTTTACGGATACAATGCAAGGCTATGTAAGATCTCTAATTCCTTAACTATTTTTGTTCGAACTAACACATTAAGTATTAAGAATGCCATGGAGTCCTAACTCAGAAGCATTTCCTTGCACACACACACACACACACACACACACACACACAAATAAATAAATAAAAGGAGCATTAAGGAAGCATTGCTTCCAAAACATTGAAGAATCAAGACTTAGGTGGTGCGATGCCCTGAACTTAGGGCTTTTTGCAAGAGAAAGGTTATTAAAACTTAAAGACAAGTGTTACATGTGCATTCCTCCAAATCCAACTTTTGGGAACTCAGCCAGCTCAGTCTTTACTTTATATGATTTTGCATCCTTTTATTTACAACATTTCAGGAAGGAGCTGGGAGGGTAGTTTAAGAGAAAAAAAAGAAACAGGTAGACATTTCCAGGTCAGTTCTGGAAGATGACTTGCTCCAATTATTCCTTGGACAATATATACTGCCTGTTTTTATGAAATCAGTAAATAGGAAGCATTCTACTTGTAAATGTGTGCTATTCTGGACTTAAATTTCAGTAGGCTATGTTGTACTCGCAGTTTTATGGAACTCTCTGTAAGTACTATACTATTACTGCTAATCGCTCTTTTTCCCTGCAATTCATTAGGAGTTACAGGATATGTAGATGTTGGGTCATTAAGAATAATTGCCTGGCTTCTCCAGTGTTTACAGCACTCTTAAAAAGGTGATTTTAGAAGGTGATTCAGATGTAATACCAATAGAAATTAATTTAAGAACATATCATGCTGATGACTTGTATTGAAATAAGCAAATGTATTGGGATAGTTTTTATTTGGCATGAGATTTAATAGAGTATAAATTAGTTAATAATGAGTACTTTATTCTTTCTAAATGTATTGTCTGCAACAATCTCCATATTCAAGTTATCATAAGTGCTTTTTAAAGTATAACCATATCTCATCAATGTAAAATGTTAAGAGCATAGAAACAATTTTGAAAATGTTTAATATACCTCTTCCCTACCACCAAGGTATATAAATGTAAACTTGCCCTTACTGTTAGACTGACTGGTATCAACCTAAAGTACACTCAAGAATGTGCATTATTTTTCTTCTAACAGAGAAAGATTAAGATTTCAATAAAACACTGATATAGAAGGTACATTTGCTTAATCCTGTAATGCTCACACATGATAATCACCAGTCTTCTTTAAGATATGGTAATAAATGGCTCACAAGCCTTTCCAAAAAGGTGTTCTAAAAAGAAGCTTCCAGAAATTACATGGAATTAATCTAGAGCCTGATGCAATGGAGAGTTACTTGTCACAACCCACTACAACAGCACACACATCAAGAAAACTGTATTAACTATCCTTCTCTGCCGCAGAATCTGGAAAGTTATCTGAAGTTTAAAATAAATTAAAAAAATCAAAAGGTCATTTGTAAGACTGTTTGTCAGGTGGAGAAATGAGAAAGGCATCAATTAGATCTTCAGCATTCAGAAGACCAACAGTTAGTTAGCACAGGAAAATCTACCCAGAAACAATCTGTATATAAAAATCACAGGTGTTCAACATTTGACTTTTAGATTCTCATTATTACTCCCATCATTTCAAAAGAGATGAATGAATACATGTGTGCTGTAATTTCATGAAAAGCGTGGAAGAAGCATTTCCTTTTACTGTTTGAAGAAGTTTGATACTCTGGTACAGGGAGAAAGGAAATAGGGGGCTCATACCTGTACTTCCCATTCTGAAAATGAAATACATAGCATGCAAAGTCATCTAAACTCAGAAGGCATACAGAATTTTGTCTGTTTGTTTTAAACAAATTTTGTGCCTCAATCCACTGCACTAACCATAATACAAGCTCTGAACTGAACTGATGACACATCACTTGGATCTGAGGCGGCTGACATTCCAACCCACTGGAGGTCATCTGCTCTTCATTATTTTTGATGCTAGTGGAGAAACAGAAAAACAAATTGCCAAGGAAAAAAATATAATTATAAAGCTCTAACACACCAACAGTTTATACAACAGAGGTTCTATTTAAATCATACCATTTTAACACAAACAGCATGCCAAGTTGAGATTTAGTTTCATAAGTCCATGTGTTCAGTAGTTACAGAAGATCTTATACTATTATTCAGCAACAACTACAGAAAATATTTTTTAAACCACCGTCTTCACTACTGAAGTAAACCAAAATTCTGTGTCTAGTATCTTCCAGAATTATTCTACCAAGTATTTTCATGAAGTCAGTTCTTATTAGCAAGATTTATCTACCTACTACCTTTTTATCTTTTATGTTTCAATTTACATCCATTTAGGTAATTGCTAATAACTTTCTAGCTATATTAAGCCAATGCCTACAAGGAAAGATTTTACCCCTACTTCCTCAAAGACTGAAGCCGAGTGAGACCAGCCAAGGCTTAAGATTCAATAAACTATACCCATACACGCATACAGGTAGGACTTCCTCAGAAATATGATCAACACTATACAGATGTCACAGAATAATAATGTTCAGAATAAAGCCACCAAAGCTAAGAAATGCCTTTTTTTTTTTTTTAATAGAAAAAAAGAAAATCCTCACCGGTGGATTAATAAAAAATGTATTTTTAGGATTACAATATTCTTTACCAAAATGGGAGTTTTAAAAGCCTAATTTATAATTCCTGGGGCACACAGTGTACTTAAAGCACTACTTTGAACAAAAGTATATTAATATATTGAAAGGTCTAACTTTGGCATTAATATATATAACTGTTTTTTTCTCCAGTGGCAAACTCCACTGCAGTCCCTGATTGTGCTCACCTGCTTAGAGCTGCAGGCAATGTCAGTATGTAGCTTCACCTGAGAACATACTGACAAGTAAATGTAGGCTACAAAACACAGAGTTTAGGGGCCAGATAAATTACAGATAAACAGACGTAAGTTTTAATTGGCCTCACAGTTATAAGGCACGAGTATTTCCAATTTTGTGTTTTCAGAGACATCAAAAAAATTAGACCATTTTCATTCATAAATGGAAAACTTGATGTGTTTTAGATTTCACACTTTCACTCACCACTTTTTTTGGCTGAAGTAATTTGACAAGGTCAACAAATACAAGGTGTTTCTCTCAGGCTATGCAAAATTTCATTTTTCGGTTGCTTGTTTAAAAAGACAGAAGATTGTACAGTTCTTAACTATGGAGTTTGTACTCCTTGCCTTTATTTTAGAAGGGTTACTGAGAATTGCCTCTCAGCATGGAGGAAATCCTTTTACAGCTGAGATTTACTATTCAACAACTTCTTATTCCCCCTGAAGTAAATTCACACCCTATCTCCATTTATGAATTTTGGCCATTGTATGTATTCTTCCGATTTCTTACCAAAAATACTGTTTATACCACTGGAGTTGAGTGAAACTGATCTTTTAGGACATCACCAAACAATGTTTTGCTCTCAGTGTAGAACCCTGCAAACTTTGAGGTCAAATGTTACCACTGAGGATTTTCCTTTCTAATCTGAAACTGTCCATAAACTTACCCTTCTTCCTCACTTCAGAATGAAAAAGAACACAGTCTGTTCTATTTGCCTTATATTTAAGTGCAGAACCACATTCATGTCTTCAGCTACAGAACTGGAATTAACCACCAGAAGAGTGGTGTGTATTATGCCTCATTCCAACTCTTTTGACAGTTTTTGTTATAAGTCAATAAAAACTCATAAGAAAAGTGAAAATTAGAAGCTTCCAAATAATGAAATTTAGAGCCACTAAATTCCTATTGCATCTGAAGTTTACCTTCAGTTACAGTTCCACAACTAATTAGAAACTATATTTCCACCAGCAGTGTTGGTGATAATCCTGTAGCAAGGCGTGTCCTGAAGCAATAAAACTGCCAGTGCTTTAGGAAGAGTCATACTTGGGTAACCTAAGGAATTTGGATCTCCAGTTGAGAAGCAGTACAAAGCAGCCGTATTTACATAATACAGTCGTACAGAATACTACTCCATTACTTTCTCTTAGCATTCATGTAGTCTGTTACAACTACAAGAAGTAATGTAAGCAGTATTTTACACACAAGACGAACATAAAAGTATTAAGGCTTGACAACAAGCTCTCTCACTCCATTGTATGTTTGCATAAAAACATGTCTCAAAATGCTAACACCGCTGTTAGATATTTAAGCTTTAATTGCAGTGCCATCACCTTCCTTTTTATTCTGATAGATTTATTGCTGCCTTCACGGAAATGATCCCAACCATGCAAGTAGCAGGTGGAATAGCATTTTGATGGAGGAGAAAGGAAAACATTTTAGTTAAATAATTTCCCTACACTTTTGATAAAACATGCAAAGTGTTTCAACAATATAAAGCAGCATATGGCACTGAACAAGCGGAAATTATTTATTCATGCAAACTTTAGGCCGTATGTTACTATTATGAAGGTTATGATAGGTTTTCATATTATCACTTAGCACTTCCTTCTCTCGCTTTCCTCTCCTGTTTCCTATGAGATAATGAAGTAAACCTTTACAGAAAACCGAGGTAATTGTTTCTTTTATTTCAAGGTAATCAACACCTGAAATAGAGGTTTATGTTATACCATAAATTTGCTTATTTTCAAAATACAATTTCACAAAAAGGGGTGTAGGGAATAATTGCCTCTAGCAAATAACTCCTCCTTTAAGCTCTCCCAGAAGAAACACGCTATACAGAACAAAGATACAACTTCTTAGTCATACTGATTTCTGGTGTGAAGCACCAAAGCTCCCACAGCACCTTCACCGTAACAGAAAAAGGAACTGTAGCTCCAGTGAAAAGGAGCAGGCTCATCAGCTATATCTTGCCTCTACTGCAAAAAGATAATAAGGAGAACTCCCATCTCCTTCCAGTATAGGATTTATTTTCACTCACGTACTTCAGAAATAGAAGATCACTTCCATCCTTTGCAGCCATTTCAAAAGAAACATACTGTAATTTCTTGGAAGTGTCACATACCGCTCTTCTCTCTCTCCTCACTAGGACTCATCTCAGATACTTTTTTTAAGGAAGAAAGTAGAGTTAAGTAAAGGAAAAACTAAACCTCTCATCCATTTGCTCCCTAACAAAAAAGGAAGACTCACTCAGGAAGTCTTCATTCTGTGGTAGTCCTGCTGTTATCACTGCATAAAATAAGGTGACAACTGAAGAGACCTCTAAGCACATTTGCATGGCAGCAGTAAAGATGAATGGGGCACTTATTCCTGAGAAGCGTTCTAAGATCTCCATTAATAGTGTTGTATTTCTTCATAAGACCCACTTCATAGAGAATTCCTTTATCCTACACAGCTGTTAAGCTCTGTTAATACAAGATCTCCCACCTTGAGAAAGTTTAGCAAATATATTTTCCATGAGTTTTAGGACAGGTAAAAAGACAAACCAAACCAAACCAAACCAAATCAAACCAACCAACCAAACAAAACCACAGATGTTTCATCTGACCAACAGGGAAACTATCTTGCTAGTGAACAAGAAAAACAGAGGGGTGGCCCAAAGCAAAATCTGATCAGAACAGTGGTCAAGCTTGACCTGAAGGAGAATTGTGAGGAAAAGGTCGATGTGGAACTGCCTTTCATGTCCAAAGCACTGCAAAAGAACACAATCAAAAATAAAAAAGAAATTTTAAAGTGTTATGAGGACGACTGAAGAGCTGTCAGGGTGCTAAGAAAATCTTAGCCTAGGCTAACACATGCACACAGTGACAGTGTAACTGCATCATTGGAAACCAATGGCACCAACCAAGAGCTGAACTCACAAGAATAAACTCAGTAATTTGAGAGGACAGAAAAGGTGAAACTGAATCCTCCAGGCCTGGCAGACTTTAAAAAGGGGAGAGGTCCAGAAAGTGAAGCCCTGAAACGGCAAAGGACATATTCACACCTTCATGGATGAAGATGGAGTGCAGCTATTTCTGGAGAGGTCACGTCATAGAAAATTTATAGTACGGTGTGTGTATATATATATATTTGTAGTACCGTGTGTATCATGGTATTTTGCCACTGGCACTAAGGCAATAGTATCATAAGGAAAAGATGATTTAATTTTCTCTCAGACTTCACAGGGTGATAGTGATATGTTCACATCACAGTACAGCAGCAAAATCTAATTGCATTTTAAAAGTGCTCTAAACGCAATTAAACTGACTTTTTGGACAGAAATAAAAATAGTTTAACCAAATCCCCACATACAAGAAACTGAAAAATAAAACTAATTTGTGTATTATATGAGAGTATTTTGCATTATAAGTATTATTAGTTTACAAAGGAAAGTAATGTACTTTAAAGTCTTCTTAAGAAAAAAAGACATTAAGCACAAATAAAACCCACTTTT
Source organism: Anser cygnoides (assembly GCF_040182565.1). Lineage (NCBI taxonomy): Eukaryota > Metazoa > Chordata > Aves > Anseriformes > Anatidae > Anser > Anser cygnoides. Next base: position 108,925,213 of record NC_089873.1, on the reverse strand, counting down.
ATTAAAAATAATCTTCATTATAGTCTATTTTGTTAAAGTTAACACATTAGCTTCAATTAGACTATCATATTTGAATTGTTTTACCCAGGTTTTACATAATAATCTTCTGAAGCACTAGAGCAAAGCTGAGTACATAAATAAAATTTAAAAGTTGCAAGAGAAAAATAACCACAACATTTGATTCTTCAGTAAAATAGAAAACAGTTTGTAACACCTGGGGAGAGCATATGCACACAAATCATATTGATGTTATTTGGACATTTAAATCCAATATATTTAAAATTATTCTGAACTGTAACAGATTTTATTTTAGGCTTACTAGAAGATTTCTGCATGTAACTGTCAAATATTTTTTATTTAATTTCAGGATTTAAACATAGTCTTTTAAAATACACCTTTTTTTTTTTTAATGTTTTCTTACACTGAAGGTGAAAAACTAGCAAGTAGAGCATTGCTGCTATTACTCTATTTTGAAAAACCACACCATGTGAGTTAGATTGCTCAAAGCCATCAATCAGTGTACATCTGGAATGACCACTTAATCCAATAAACCCTTCTTTTCCAGTGAATGCATTTGAAAAGAGAAATATTATTGCTGGTCAGTCTCAGTAATCATGAAGGCAGTACAGATCAAGTTTTACTGTTTAACAAAACCATCCAGGGTCAAGAACAGCACTATGATGAAGATCAAGTTCGTGTATCTTACATTTTTTGAGGGATGTATCAGCTTCCTCCTATTCTACTGCACTATAAAATACTTCTTTTTAGATTTAACTGTCTGTATCAAAAGCAGTACAACTGAGGGACGATATTACTTATTTCATGCTTGGCAACTGGCAAGCATCTATTTTCTGGAAAGGTAAACACTGAGTAAGTTTCATTCTGTTGTTGAATATAAGCTACACACTGCTTCTGTTAGAAAGGTCAAAATTCACATACATCAAGATTTATTTGCAATGTGCACTGAAGATACCCTTTTAGGCAAGTAAGGCAGAATTATTTGGGCCTCTATAAATCCTCAATACAATTCCAGATACTGATCAATACCTGAAAAAATATTGAATCGATGTTATAGAAAAATAGGTTGAATTTGAGATGTTTCATAAAGAAAACAAATGTTCTGTAAAAAAAAATCATGCTACTTTGAGCTAGATTTTTAGCTAGTCTTCTAGCTATTCTGCTAGAATAGCTAGCTATTCTGTAGTACTTTTGGCAGAAATTGAAATGAGTTTCTGCCTTACAGCAGAAAAATCATCATAAGGCATCGTAACCTTGAACACATTTATCCTTCATAAGAAAATGGGCTATGGTTGCTTGTCAAAAAAACAGGTAATATGAGGTGAGACACAGATTTACATTTCCCCAATATTCGTAGCTCACCAGAAATGGGAAGACAAGCCAAAATCAGATGCAGCACCATTATGTTCCACTACAGTGGGAAAGAACGTATTCAGAGCACCACCTACACACAAGACTATCGAAGAACCACAGGTAATGATTTTCATGTTGCTGCGATTGGCATCACATGAACACAAGCATGAACTGACACCTTAAGTCTTGCTGCACTAAAGGGCCCGTGACAAAAAAAAAAAAAAGCGTTCTTTTGTTTGTTTGTTTGTTTTAATAGAGTCCTAAACATCAGAACATCTAAAAACAACTTTCCTACTTAGTGAATCTGCAATCTTTTCTTAAAAATTGAGACAATTTCCCATCCATAAAAAACTGTGCCCCCCAATCAGGGAATAACCAACAAGTCTGATGAACCACCAAAAAAATTATCAAAATATGTAGATAACTGCATTTTAGAATTCCAAAAAACATTCTGGGAAAACCTTTCACACAAACTATGTTTTATGTCCATTATAGTTTGAATGTACAGTAAATAATTTGCCTTTTTATGGAGTCAAAAAAAAAATCAAATAATTTTAAAAATGGTTTCCAGAGAGTTGGCTTTAATATCTAGTGTATGGGTATCCAATATCCAGTTCTCAACAACTTGCAATGAAAATATGCATCTTTTTTCTGCCACATCTCAAGGTTACCTCTCTGAAACAGGATAAGAGCAGAAAGGAAAGTACAGTTAAGTCAAAAATCACCACACAGTCTACTGACAGCTTTACTGCTCATACTTCACTGTCCCTAGCAATCACTGTTTCATAATGTGTTATCTTGGGAAATCAAAGTGTGATAGATTGGACCTACTCAATTAATTCACTTTATAGCTTTAAATAGAAAATTTTCCATGCAAAAATTTCTAGCTTAAAAAGAAATAGAAATTAAGATACTTTTAAATTGAAGTACTGTAATGTATGTAATGTAATGTGAGAAATCACATGATTTCTCAAAAGTATTAGAAACAATCAACTTTATAGCTATGAATTTTATTCTTTAAGGAGTTCAAGAAGTTACCCTAAATAAATTTCCCTTAGACGTAGTATTTACTAAACTTGTTATCTAAGAGAGATTTATAAGGCATAAAAATATATTATTATGTTAGCTTGGGTGTGCAAGAATCATAAAATGATTCAAAAGACATGCTTTAAGGAAAATGCACTGAACAGCTGGGATTCTTTACTACCACAACATCCTCTTCTCACTGCTGCAACTCCAGTGAAAACACTTTGAAAGAGAAACCTCAACACTGTGCTTTTCTGCCACATTTCAGAGTAGAAACATACACTGTTGCTCCTCCACTCTCAAAAACAAAACAAGATAGAAACATGACAGTACAGCAAGAAAGCATCTAAGAGTTCAGCAATCAATTAACTGCAGACACAGCTTCTTAACTGTTTATCTCCAAGTCAAAAAATCAGCTCCCTGAAGTGCACTTATAATGATACAACTAAGGCAAAGGACTCATTTTCACTTCATCACAACATCTCGCTCTAAACTGACACTAAACAAAACTCCTTTCAGCGTTGTTGGTAGCAGGGGTTCCACTTGTAACATCTGCAGATGTTGCTGAAGTAGTTTTTTCTAGATCAAGTCACACTTTTACAATGGACAAACAAAATGTTCAGAGCTGCATCCCTGTTTCAAACTTAAGTATGAACCATTTACCTCTGTACCAAATATTCTTAGTTTCAAAACAAATGTTCTTTAAATCCCTTTTTCAGAAGACCTTACCTTCCAGAAGCAGCCAGAAGTTGGGTTTCTTTTACCACCTGCAGTAGTACCTGACACATCTTTGAGCAAGCCACACTCACAGTTCTCACCATGCAAAGTCTCCTTCGTAGAAAAACTCAAGAAATTTAAGCAGAATAGACTCAGATGGAGGCAGTCTGCTACATCTCACCGTCAGTGACTAGAAACAAGTTAGGGAAGATAGCAACCATCAGCATCCCCAAGTCAGCGGTGATGCTGGTGGTGCGGTGCCTTCTTCCTCAGTGCTGAAGGCCCCTTGGTTTTCCTTTCATGCACTTTCCCATCCCAGCCTGCTGCCCTCCCCAAAGCCCCCATGCTCCTGGGGCTGTGTGCCCTGCAGGGACAGCCTGGGGCTGTCAGTCCCTTCCCCCCGGGGCACTCACAGAGCTGAAGCTCAGCCAGGCTGGGCAATGGGCACCGGGCCACGGGGTATCAGGGAAACCCAGCTCAGCCCCAGGCAGGCCCAGGGCAGCACGGCCACCCCTGGGTCCTGGCACGGCCTTGACCCTTCAGAGCAAACCTCCGGGCTATTCACTAGGCCACATATATGTTGGATGATCTCTGAAGAGTAATGTAAGAATCATCAGCCAAGTGAGACGTATCATCTGTTAATGTGAGAATTACTAAGATCTTTCTGACAGGCTGAGAAAAATGTGTTAAATGCATTTCAGCACCAATATTAAGCAGTGCTCCTCTAGAATGTAGTTTAAGTTCTGCAGTCAGTGCACCTGTACAGAGAAAATTCATTTTGCATTAAAGTTATTTTGCATAAAAAAAAAAAAAAACTTAAAAGCTGTGTTGTGTATCGGTTTGAACAAAACAGAAAACATCAGCTGCTAGTCGTGTTGCATATTTATGCTTTCATATAGCTCTCCCTCAACTCTAGTTCATGATGAGAACACCCAGGTAACCATTCCTCTCCCAGATGGACACAATTTATTACTGGAACATCTGGATAGCCTAATCAAGGATAATCATATGCATGTATGCACATATAAATATGTCCATGTATATACATGGAGGCACATCATACATATGATTAGCCTTGATCACGGGGGGGATGGTTTTAAATTAAAAGAGGAGAGATTTAGATTAGAGATTAGGAAGAAATTCTTCACTCAGAGGGTGGTGAGGCACTGGACCAGGTTGCCCAGAGAGGTTGTGGATGCCCCATCCCTGGAGGTGTTCAAGACCAGGTTAGATGAGGCCCTGAGCAACCTGATCTAGTGGGTGGCATCCCTGCCTATGGCAGCGGGTTGGAAATAGATGATCTTTGAGGTCCATTCCAACCCATGCCATTCTATGATTCTATATCATATGCAAATATGACAGACTAATTGAGCTTAATCATATGTACTGTATATGTTCATATATATTAGGCTATATGTATATATATATACATATGCACATATGATTAGCCTTAGGCTACATACACATACGTAGACATTTCCTTACCTTGGGACCTAACCATCAAAAACACTGTAATTGATAAAGGGAAATACACAGCCATTGGGCATCATCTATAAAAACTCCTTTCCTCTTTCTCAGGAAATCTGGAAGCAACCAAGAGATCTTTCAGACTAGAGGTTACTAGTGTCTCAAGGCACTTGCATTCAAACCAACAGCCACTCCACAAAGTCCTTGGCCCCAAGAAGTGACTTGGATTAAAACTAATATAAAATTCCTTGCCGAGAACATATTCACCTCAGTTTAGAGGAGTTAATATATTGCTTTACCTCTTCCTTCATGTCAGCAGCAAATCAAGAAATAGCCTAACTATTCACCATGACATCAAATATTCAGGAATAGAGATGAGCAAATTCAATTAAGTTCTGTATTATTTATTTATTTATTTTAAGCATAACTGCATAGATTTCTGCTGGACATCACAGGCTTTGGCTGGTGTTTTTGCATTTTTGTAGTTTTATGAATTGAAGGTCATTGAACCAAACAAAATACTTTGTTTTGATGAAAACTCCTCCATAAACCAAGGCAAGCACACAGAATTCATGCCTGAGCAAAAGGAGAACAAAGAGTCTGAGAAGAGACCATGCAACTGAATGACCACTGCCACATCGGAACCGTGTGACGGTACTGGCCGAACTCACTGGTTTCTTGCGCGCTTACTCTAGGAAATATATGCCACTGCCCCTCTGCTAAACTTGGGAATCAAAAAAAAGTGTCCTCCAATGCACACTCCGGACTATTAATTATGCAGCTATAACTTAACAAGAATCCAAAAAAATGACCTTTTTATACAGACTTTTTTAAAACATGATTTTACAGGATTACGAGATTTTGACTTAAACATACCCTGTTTTATATTAGTATCTACCGAGCAATCTTTAGGGAAAAACAAAAACAAAAAACACAGAATTTAAGTTTAGACCTTACGTTAAATCAAAGAAAAAACAGTATTTCATCTGCTCTGTTGAATTTGTAACTGGGTACCTTTTGTGCAGCATGAAAGCTCTCATTGCAAGTACCTGTTGTTCAGGGTTGAAATGCATAATGCAAGGCTGGTAGTCTAAATAAATCCTTAGTATTTATAAGTAACAAGCCCTCTGCTAACACCACACTAGCTGAAACTGCTCAAATATGTACATATCTCGCTGAGCTATTGAAAAACATTACCCTCTCAGCAGTTAAATGTTCTTAAGTCAGCATCTTTGTCTTTCTGACCAGGCTAATAAACTAATGCTGGCATTCATACTTTGGACATGGTAATCATTGGCATTATGACCAGTTGCACAAAACTGTTTCATAAGCTAAAGAATTTCTAGAGGATCAAAATTCTCTCACCCTACCCAAGTAACCATCATGCTAAGCATCTAAGACAAGAACACAGCTCAATTTTAGAGCTTGTCTGACAGCAATTTATGAAGTGTTACCTCACCTCTTTGCTGCCGGTGCTTAAAATTATTTTATTTTTTTTTTTTTAGCATGCTAGTACCCTTTTTGTTGCTGTTGTTTTATGTGTACACACACATACATATATTTGCATTGTTTTATATGTAAAAAACAAAGCAATATACGCATACAAATAACAATGCCACAGCCTGTAGGTTTCTCACCAAGATTTTTGTTTTTGGATTTTCAGCACCAATACTTGCAGTCAGGTTACAGTGCTACCAGAAAATTTGTATGATGATCTTTATGATAAAAGAATGCAAGATGAAAGAGCACTGAACAAAAACAGATGGAAACTTTGGTTCAGAAGATAGCACTCCTCAGAAATAGCTGTTCGCAGTCCTTCCTTTGCCTCCCACCACCCAGGGTGAGTCTTCATTTTTTTCCAGAGAAGAGTTTTGAGAGCACTTCTGAGTTCACTTGAGGGGAAAAAAGACCTTCCATCTGCCTGTGAGCAACCTGCAGGATGTGCCGTGCTGGGTGGTTACTGACAGCAAAGGAGGTGGGTGCTCATCTCTGCTACTACACTTCCCAGATCCCTAACACATCAGCCAGCCAGCTCAGCCTGCTTAGGTCTCTCCATGTGTAGGATTAAGACGTACTCCAGTTTGATCTCTGTAACGCTGAGGTAGAAAAAATAAGTTTTTTCATTGCACTGCTAAGATTTCAGCCAGTTCTTGAGATATTTAAGTTCTGCCTTTCATCACATCTCAACAAGTAAAAGAACCAACAGATCATCAACTAAAATATAGTCTGCCTATTCACAAAGGATTAATAAGGAAAATGTAGAGTGTTAGGGAATAAGTAAGCTGACAGAAGTGGCCTCCATTTTATTGATTTATTTTTGTTTAAGGCAAGGAATGACTCCACTGACTTAACAGAAGCCCTTTAACAGCCAGCTTACACAAGTATTTTGAAGACCACTTTTACCAATACAGGAGAAAATATGTTTTTCCCTTTTCATGTCCTAAATTTTGACGTAATTTATTTCTGCCACTTTAGCCAAACATCCTACTTACTTTTTCTTCCAAAAATGATACTAGAGCAATGGCCTTCATCTGTGTTAGAATAGTAATGAAGATAACAGGCCAAGAATAAAGTACGATTTGAAACAGTTTTAGTCTGAATGCTTTATGCTTACATCATTGGGAGAATAGTCGATATGGTAAATAAAATTAGATAATGTTCAGTAACTGTGCTATGCAGTTCCTGACCTCCAAGTACATCATCTTACAAAATGAAGTTTCCTAAATGGTGACTGGGAGAAGAATCAGTTTCAAAGTCTTCATTTGAAGCAAATTAATTTGTGTTGTATTGTGACAAGTTATGGAATTAAGTTTAAAAACAAACAATATGACCCCCACAAGTGAACTTATTTCAGTGATAACAAATAAAAATTCATTTCCAAAGACATCACTTCTCCCCCATTGTTTTTATGCATGTGAAATCTATTTTGCATAGATATGAAGTTCACTAAACATTCCTTTTCTTCTTCATCCAGCTATAGAAATTGCAATTGCTTTCAAACTGAAGAGGCGAAAAAACCTCTTTTGCTGTCATCATGCTTCAAATTATTTTAATTGCTTTTGTTATTTCTTAGTCATATTGATCAATACATTCAGACTTCAGACGTGTAACCTGTTAAGGAAGTCTGAAGTCCATTTAACTTTAATTATTAACCTGAATATAAATATATTCATCCATATTTACATAAAACAGGTCTCCAGACCCTGATTATTTTTAGTATAATTAATAATTAGTTTTAAAAGAATTCAAATGTCCTGATTTCTTATATTCATTTTATGGTAATAACTGCTTTCATAATACCAAACATTATTTATAAGCCTAGTGAATCTGAATGTGAAAGCATTCAGTTTTTCCCAAGACACAGCCATTGCAGTTAATCAACTCAGTATTAGAAGAACTTCAAAATGCACAAAAACACTACTTAGACATTTTAAGCCTACCAAAGGAGCAGTTCCATAGAAGCACTGTATCCAATTGCTTAAAAACAAACAAACAAAAAAACACTGTCATTAATGGAGTATCAACTCTTTCACTCTATTTGGAATTAAAACATACAACTTTAGTGCGGATGGAACAATGCTAACACATTTCAATCATTTCAAGATTTCCCTTTGGTTCTTTTCTGTTCAATTTTATATCCTAACACTCACGAGGTGGTGGTAAGAGTAGAAAGTGTTCAAGAGATACCTACCATTATCTCTTATTTCAAATTAACGTATTTTGATTCTTAATTCAGATGTAGTATATTAAAAACATAGATTTCATTTACCTATTAATGACTTTCTTCTAACGTATTTCATGCATTTAAAGTTGCTAATCAAAAATTAAATGAATATATGTTGTACATGAATTTCATACATTTCAGTTTTTTAATGAGAAGGAACTAAAATCAGTTAACAGATAGTTTACGTTTCCAAATACCTTCCTCAGATTATTAAGTGGGTAAGTAGATACTGTTTTTACTTGGAAAGTTCTGTATCCAGATCTATGAAGTAATTCTTATGTAAGCTAGTCGTATACAATACTCAACACTGCTCAATCACCAATACTGCAAATGAAACTCCAGACTAAGCACCAGCATCTAGAGGAAAATCCATCAACCTCATTAAATCTGCATTGAGCAGAGAGGCATAACTTCATATAATTGTAACAAAAACCTTCCAACATTTTCTAGTCACAGAACCCTAGCAATTGCCTCAGTCTTTTCTTGGGTACATCTATATTGTTATTCTTTTCAGGCCAGGAGTTTATTACTTTTTTTTTTTTTTGCCTGATAATTTTTGTTTGCACTTCTGATATAGGCTTTCAAGAGATTATCCAGTCAGCCACTCACATATGAAATACATATCAAAAATTCATTTAAGAACAAGTTTAACATATGAATAGTTCTAGACAAGATGAAAAGACCTCATCTCCTGGGACAGCAACTGCATATTTGCATTAAGTCACCAATTGTTTTCAAAGGGACTCCACACTCATAGTATAACCTCAGGTGAGTCTTTCAAGGAATAAAGGACCTTGGAATTTGCTGAACAGGTTAACAAGATCTTAAGATATAAATGTATTCGCAAAAAGTTTTAAATTATGTTTCTTTATCAGGTATAACATCATTTAAAAGTACTTGCCTGCTCAGTAATTAGAAGGGCAATTTTCAGCTATCTTGTGCTGCAAGCGTATAGAAGAAAAGCTCCTTTTTCTGCTTCAAATTGTGAAATCTGTTGTGCTTTTGCAAAGATTAGGAAAAGCTGAGATAAGAGAACTTCCACCTGTTTTATGTACAAAACCAACCAAATGACAAGTCTTCTGAGGCATACTCATTAAAGAAAAAACAATAGGAAGCTTTCAAAAAGTACCAAAAAATCCTTCTTAATTTGCATTATATTTTTCAAAGGAAATTAGAAGAAAAGTAACAGTATGGCAATGGCAGCATTGTTCCAAGAGGGGAAAACTAATACCAATTCTCAGATCAAGGTGTTTTTTCTAAACTTGTTCATTCAGAGAGGAGCATGCTATTGTTGTTTGCCTTTTTATCTAAATTCATGTGTTCGCTAAAATGGTTTGTAGAGTTTCTTTTGTTAAATAAATGTTTATTTCTTCCAAGTATTAAGGACTTCAGTGTTTTAGAATTCTGCATGTTACCAACACTCATATCTAGTCAGAATATATAGAATAAGCAATGCATCATTATAACTCTCTTGCAGGGTGATGTATTAATGGCTGCCATAACTGTGACAGAAATACATTAAGGATATTTCCATTTAAGTTTAAGGAAAGGAAATCTAAGAAAAGCTTTAGGAACTGTTCATACTTTATAACTCAGAAGTATTTATCTGAAGCCTGACCCTTATATGCCTAAAACATCAGTTTCAAGGAAAACTAAAATTCTTTTTGCATTAGGAATTAGTGTTAGAAACTTTAGGAAATTTATTGAGAATTAATAATTTTGAAAATGAAATCCTGATAGTGAAAAGACTTACTGCTTAACTATGCATCTATAAATTTCATACTATTCTATCATGTAATGATGAGCACAGGCACATGTTTCTCGAGTTTTGATTGATTCATGTACTTAACCTTAGGGATCTTAGCCAAATTTCAATATAAGAGATTTAACAATGAATGAAATCCCAGTTGTAGTCTTGCATCATATTATGCATGATACTATTTTGCTATATTGTATGGAATTTCACATACTGAAACTAAAACATCTGTGCTACATTTAGGGAATTTAAAATTAGGCAGGTGCTTTGTATTAGTCATTACTACAATTTAAAAAAAATCAAGATTCTGACATGACGTTCTGTTAAAAGCCAAACATCTTTTCTCAGACTCTTAGCTCTAACTTTCTCAGACCCCTTATCTTTCAGTCTGCCTCCCCCATTAAATAAAGAGAGGTGCCTCTACTTGTAAAGTCATTTTGGTATCAGAATCTCCATGTGATTTTTTTATCTCATTCAGACAATCTAGCAAGCTGTGAAACACCAAGTTATGCTGGTTAAATGAAGGAAACACCATGGATGAAACGCCTGGCAGTTACAATCTTAAAGATACTGACTCCCCTCACATACACTGCCTATACCAGCTGACCACACTAGGCCCCTCTCTGTCTCTCTGACAGTCATTAGCACACATTCATGTTAACAAAAGAAACATGAGTCAGATCCTAAGCATTTTTACCATTAAGAAATTCCAAGTCTGTTACACCCATTAAGTCACATGCATACCATTTTTCCTAGTTTGTAAGTCTAGTTACTTGCCTTATAAAATACCAGCATCTCCAACTTCAGCCATTAAGATCACTGCCGGTCACGTACACCAGTTTCACTAGAGCAACTAAATTCAAATCCAAGGAAAGATGGTGATGGCAAGACATCACATTCATCTGAATTTTGCAATCATTAGCATGCACATATAATTTAAAGCAAAAAATCACTCATGTATATATGACCGAGATAGTGCTTTCAAGACTGGGGAGGACTTCTCAGGTCCTCCAACAGAAACAGGTATCTTCCCTTTAATTGCAAACTATGTTAAACATTTAAACCACATACACAATGCATATGGAAATTCAGGTACCTGAAACATAATTCCAGCCTACCTGAATCTTGAGAATAGGTATGTCTTCCATTTGGTGTTTTCTTTTCACTTTCCAGGGTATACAATCATAGAACATCCTGGGTTGGAAGGAATGAACCTGCAAGGATATTTGAGTTCAACTCCTGGCTCCACACAGGACCACACAAAAATCAAACCCTATGTCTGAGAATGCTGTGCAAATTTTCTTGAACTCCAGCCAGCTTTGGTGCCCTGACCACTGCCCTGAGCAGCCTGTTCAAGTGCCTGACCACCCTCTGGGTGCAGAACCTTTCCCTAACCCCCAGCCTGACCCTCCCCTGTCCCAGCCCCATGCCGTTCCCTCGGGTCCTGTCGCTGTCCCCAGAGAGCAGAGCTCAGCGCCTGCCCCTCCGCTCCCCTCGTGAGGGAGCTGCAGGCCGCCATGAGGCCTCCCCTCGGCCTGCTCTGCTCTGGGCTGAACAAACCAAGCGACCTTATCTGTTCCTCATACATCTTGCCTTCCAGACCCCTTACCATCTTTGTAGCCCTCTTTTGGAGGCTCTCTAATAGTTTTATGTCCTTCTTACATTGTGGTGCCCAGAACTGCACACAGTACTTGAGGTGAGGCAGCACTAGCAGACAAAAGTTTTGGCAACTCCATAAAAAGAGGGTCCGATCACCCAGCCCTGGCCTCTCTGCCTTCAAGGGGAAATCCTAAAATGAGCTGAGGCAATGACTGCTGCCTTACTTCACTGACTCTGAAGATACCTCACAGGGTGCTGCATCTGAGTTTACTTCCCAGGGATGTAACATCCCTCATCCTGTGTGAGGATGTCAGAGCACAAAACAAACAGGTATTATGCTCTGTATTTCTAATACATTTGACTACATTTATAAAATAAATTTTTTACATAGGATTGTTGAGCCAGCAGTAGGGAAACACAGTGAACACCAGTCAGAAAGCAATGCTCTTTTTCCAGCAAAGGGGAGGAAAGGCCTGGGAGTGGTAAGTAGAAACGATGGTAATACACACAGAAGCCTTACTGAGTGGAGATGTAGGAACGATTCTCTTCGAGTGGAGATGTAGGAACGATTCTCTTCTTCCTTTACTCCCATGACTAAAGGTGATTAAACTGCTTTTTATACCTTATTGCTTTCTCTGTGCTTCCACCACAAAATGTAGTGCTTTATGCTTGTTTTTTCCTTTGCAGCTCCCTAAAGAACAGCATTCCCTGAGCTGCATTTCTAAGAGACCAGTAATTTATCCTTTGTGGCTTGCATTTGTACCCTTGGTGCCTCTGGTATTACCTTGCACTTGTGCTATCATCCTGTGCTTTCAACAGCCCTTGCTACAATATGAACATGAGGTCAACTCCTGAATCAGCCAAATTTCTCTTCTTCCCCTTTATGAATATGAGACATTTCTCAGAGCACCTGAGCAACAGCAGCTCATAGCCTTTTGGAATAAGAACTACAGGGAAGGGGAAAAAATCTGCATTGCTGCAAAAGCTGCCCTTCTTGTTTATGCTGTTTCTTTTAATATCAAAACAAGATTGGCAAGTACTAACTCACTTCTTAATGGAAACCGACCCACTACTTTTCTAGCATCTACATGAAATACTACTTCAATTTACCAGACAGACCATAGTGATTATGGAAGATTCCTGGGCCAAGGTAATGAAACAACAGGCCAATTTTATAATATAAAAATTTTGAGTGCCGCAAAAGTCAGATTTTACTTTTAATGCCTTTCTTAAATGTGATACACATGTTCACACAGATGGGCAATGTATCTTCATCTCTGACCCACATTTAATAGAATTATCTAAATTATATTCCAATGATACGCACATTTATCATACTTGAGATGTGCTCTCACATGATCCAGCCCCACAACACCACCTCGTCTAATTTGTAAATCCTAACAGTATAGTGTGATAGTAATATTTGATGTTCACCTCTTCTGGTAGGGAGTCTTTGTGAATACACACAATCAAAAACAGAAGAGCATCTTGTAGAGATCCCAGCCCCCAAAACTGCCTCAGGATTGGAAAGAGACTTTGCTAAATACCCATTGCGATCTTTACACACTTTAGTTCTGACCCAGTTTAAGTGTACCACTTTGGAAATACAGGCCTATAATAAATCTTTAAACTTGTCTAATAAGCCTTGTGTACTATGAATTAAATTATCTTTTTGCCTACTTTCTTCTTAGGACCAAAATGCAGTAAGAAGGTTTACATTTAAATATCTACAGCATATGATTTAAAAAACAAACAAACAAACAAACAAAAAAAAACTGTCTAGCAATCCTCTTTGTGTTTATTGCAACTACAGCATAGCATATTGTAGTCTGGTTTCCAAATATGATTTGTTATCCTCCTTTCCCCGATGTCTTTATGTAACATACCTTTATGTTTTCTTTGACTGCTTTGCTCTCAGTAAGTTATAATGGTTTGCAGAGAGCCTTAGAAAAAACAACATTCCTTGCTTAAGTAATTTTAAGATGCATATAGAAGATGCATAAATGATTATTGTGAAAACAGTCTTGTGATGAATGCACTGCAGAGCAAAAAGTCACCATCATACAATATCTCATCCAATACATCTAGGCAGATAACAATATATGCTATAGGAGTGTGGAACAGATCTAGAGGTGAAATTGTGTTATAAATGGGAGAAATCCATGGATACTGGAAGGACTGGGACTTCACATTTAAAATCATCTTCTGATCAATTCTCAAAAAGGAAATCCTACTCACTCTGAAATTAAAAGTGCTTTCTGGTGGATTTCATTGTTAAGGTCAAGGATTAACAAATATATCACAAAATTTCTAGTTGCAGAAATTTTAGCCCTTCCTTTCCGGCTTTAGAGAAGCTGATTTGATTTGAACACAGAAGTGCAGATAACTGGAATATATCATGTACCTTACACTGCTCTGAAAGAGTACTGAATTCCCAACTTCCCATTTTTATGAAATACAAGAACACGTGGAAGTTGTTCAAAATGAGTAAGTTCCTGTGCCAGATATTGCATACCAGTATGAAATGAACCTGAACTAAGCTACCCAAACAGGTTTTCAGTGAGATAGCTTGGATACAGTGGGGCATCAAAAGTAGTAAAGCTGCTGATGAATATAGGTCAACATAACAAAATAAATCAGTCAGCAGTGTAAAACTACTGATAGTAAAAAGAATATGAGCACCAAAGGTACCAAGGCTGAATCCTCATAAGACATGTATAGGCTTATGATTAGTCAAACACTGAACATCTTCCTTGGACTACTTACCACTAACCTGAACAGATTCAGATCTCATTACTGTTCTTTAACATAAGTATGGCAAGTCATTGTGATAATGGCTTTGAAAATTATTTAATCCATGAAAAAAAAAAAAAAAAAGTTAGTTAAGCTTACTAACTATACAATGGAGCAGATAGGCTTATGACTGCCTCTCCAAACCTAACTGCAACAGGACACATAACAATTGCTAGGCTCTCCTGTTAGTACATAGTATTGATGGGTACCTTCAATACAAAAATACTTCCAATTATTGTAAAAATAGAAATAGGTCACTTGAATTGGAAAGAAACTGTTTCATTTCTTTCAGGACCAACTACTTTTAATGTCTTAATACTGAACATTCAAATTTCGTAAGATCCCAGATGCTCATAACTTACTGCATTCTTGAAAAGAGCTTGTATACTGCTAAGACTTTTTTTTTTTATAACATGTTATATTATAAACTTACAATCTAAACACCTTGTGTTCATACATTAGTGTAATCATCATAACAGTGCTTTAGCAATATAATAACAATTGACAGGAAGCAATATAAGAAATGACAATGATAAAGGATAATTTGCGCAGTTCAAAAAGTAGATGGAACTTGGTTTGATTATCACGAGAATAGCTTGCCTCTACCTAGTAAGACACAATGCAGCAATATCAATTCCACACAAAACACAAAGATTTTCCTCCTTAGTCCCCTGATTGATGTGTGAAGAAAACACCAGAATCACAGCTTCACGTATAATGTCATATACAGAAAAGAACGAGATGCCTATGACATTAAAAGTCACAGACAGAAGAACCACAGTGAAATGATACTGCTAACATAAGACAAAAGCCAACAGAATTACTTCATTTAATTACAAATACACACATGTATACACACACACAGGTATATATGCATGTACATGCACATATTGTGCAGAGACCATTCAGACCAGACAGATCTTCTGTCACCATAGAAAAACATGCAATAGGATGACTCCGGACTCTATGGGGCACCTATTCAATCCATTTATGTTCCCTGATGTCTATTTTTTAGGATTCTCTGGTATTTTTAATTAAGAAATGATGGCAGTAAGGTTTCCATCAGTATCCTTTATACTTTCTAATGCATTGCAAGTTTAACTTTGGAGGCAGGTGGAGATAGCACAGAAGGTCTGACAGTTGTTAGTGGGTTTTAGGGCTTGCCATATAGACTGAACAGGTGTCCCATGGACATACTACATGTGAGAAACAGTATTCTGAGGAGAAAAAAATGAGGTCAGAGTGGTTACTAAAGACTTTCTTTGAGCCACTGTATATCTTAAATGCACATTACAACTAAGATGATGAAAGTACTGGAGAAAAAATATTAGTTTAATAGTTCATCATATCCAGTACTCTTTTACAATATAGTTGTAACTCAACAAATGAAGTCTGACCCTAGCTGAAAGTCTTACAACCTGTATCACAGACACATGTAATGGAAAGAGGGATTACAACACTTTATGATATAATTCTTTAATTCCTTGTATTAAACTATTTTTTTTAATCAAGACAACTGGCTATAAATTTTTTCCCCTAATAGCTTTCAAAAGAAATATCTATATTCAGCAGGAAGGTAGCTATATCCAGTATCAAATCCCATACATTTCCTGCTCAGTGAATGAACTGGGGCTGATGGAACTAGCAGATGATCTGCAATGGTTCCTCTTTTGTTTGCACCTCCGAGCCAAAACGCGACATTTACCTCGCCCACCAACACGTGCATGCCAACTGCTCCCCAGCTCAACAGAATATCCTCCCATGGGGGACCTTGGAAACACTTTAAGCTACAACAGAACAGGGAAAAATCAAGGGGACAGTTCAGATGATTTAAAATACTGTGGGGCTCAACTCTGCACACAAATTAAACTAAAAGTTCACTTTTTTATATATCTCCCCATTACATAATACAATTATCATCTCATCATGCCTCTAACCTATTACTGTCAGCCAGCAGTTCTTTGAAAGCATTATAAGAAAATGGTGGGTTTCTACTTTGTGTGATTGTGAACGCACTGAACCAAGTTTCTGTCCAGAGACAGAAAAAAGACTGCACTTTGGTCTTGAACTACATGGGTATCACTTTCAGAAGAAATGGTGAAATAGAAAAATGGATAACTTTATG
The DNA here is from genome assembly GCF_040182565.1 of Anser cygnoides. Classification (NCBI taxonomy): domain Eukaryota; kingdom Metazoa; phylum Chordata; class Aves; order Anseriformes; family Anatidae; genus Anser; species Anser cygnoides. Next base: position 108,908,635 of record NC_089873.1, on the reverse strand, counting down.
GAGATTCATAGAAGCTAGCCTAATAGAGAATTATTACCCCTTGGTATTTATAAAAGCCTGCCTTGAATATCTTGCTGACTTCATAAGCATACAGTTAATAGGTCTTGATGAAATCAGTAACTTTTCTATTTAAGCAGCATGCATTTTTTCTTCCCATATAACAGGAGAAATTATTTCCATGTAACATGAGAAACTCAGTACTTTTTCCTAACCAACATAAGCCTATGAGAGGAAGTTCAAAAACATCTAGGCTGGCACATATGCTTGTTTGTTAAAAGAAGTATTTCTTACATATTTTAAATGCATCATCTTTTCTGTACTAGCCTTCATTCTATCCATTACCCACACAGATTTTCCTTCTGTTTTCTGTTGCTCTTTTGCTCTAGTTTAAGCAATGCATATTTTAGCAATGTTTCAAATTTACAACAAATGTATTTGAATACAAACAATGATAAAATAGTTTAACTTTTTATAGCTTTGCCGTTCCTAGATCTGATTGTCTCCATTTGTCTATGAAATGTTTGCAAGGAATTGGAATTGTAAAGATTTCCGAAATGTTAGCATTTGCAACCAATTCTCAGAAACAGAGAATATCTCATAATTTTTTAAATATGAGTATATACTTTAAAACAAGTAGAACACACACACGAGGTAGAAAGTATCATGTTTTACCCAGTATTTACTGTTTAGGCTTCAGATTCTCACAGGGAATAGGCCTTTTGAACATGATTCAGTTGATTTTAAGATTGTATTTGCATTGTAAGATTGTATTCGCATTATAACTTGAAAGTTGAACAGACGTGGTAGAACATTCCTGGTAGAACAGGTATGTGATTTTATAGGGAAGAGGGCATGCGTATTTGCCAAATTTGTTCATCTTAAAATACTTTAAGTTTTACACATTCAGTTGCATGTATATTTTTCATATGAAAACGGTAAAAAATTACTCTTTTGTAATAGTTTCTCTAATTTTGGCAAAGACCCCAGGTCTAATAACTTTATTTACTGCTTTCGATTTTTAACAGAAATATTGCTGTTATTGTAGGGAAGGGAAAGGAGTGCAAACTTATTATAGTGCTGTGGGACACAGAGTAGTCTATCACCTGCGTACAAGTTAGAGCACTCTGTGATCAACACCAGTCAGTGGGAGGCACTTTCACTACTCTTGGTTTTTGGAGCACCAACTTTGATACTGGCTCATAAATCATCTTCCAGTGGGATGCTCTTAGGATAGTCCTGACAATGTGCTGAGAAGTGATGCATTTATTAAAATGCATCAGTTCCCTAGTTTATAGGGAACCAGGGGAAGTTTATCAGTGTTCTCTGTTCTTTTCTGCTTAAACAAAGTGTTCCTTCACCTATACTGAAGGAACACTATAAAAATGGTACAGAAACAACAAATCTTGCAGGATCATTTGTGTGCTGCTTAGTGTCTTTTGTCATATAGTGACTACCATTGCTAACAAAGGTTTATTTTTATAACTTTCAGTATAATTTGGGCAGTTCGGGGACATCAATGTATTTTAAAACACCAGGTGAATGATTTAGGTTGACATTTACGTACTTACTGACTCACAATGAAATGACATAGATACAAAAGAAATTAATCCTAAATTAATAGGGTGAAAAAAAACTAGATATATCTGGAATCTCTGGGAGATACCAGACTGTGGTGTTCATTATACATATAGAGAAAATTCTATGAATGTTATAAAGTGTTTCTCAAAGTATTAATATTCAAGACCAGAAGTATCACATCATTCAGATTTTTTATACTAGAGCTCACAATTCAGAGCTCTAGTTAACTTCATGAAAACGTATATGAATGTGAACATTTTATTGCAAGACTTTGAATTTCTTCTAGAAAATAGTATTTAATAATTAATTTTAATGCATTTATGCAGGTTTCACTGATGTTTTTGTTATAAGTAAGAAGCAAGTATCAGATAAAAGCCATCCTTCTAAAAATAGATATGTTACATACTATGTGTTTGTATGAATCAGAGCAGACTGGGATATCTACATGACTTTCTGCCCGCAAAAGACCCATCCTCTGTAGGATGTAAAATCAGGTCAGAACTTAAATTAAATGCCTCCTGCAAGCAAGCCAGCCTATTCTGAAGGTGTGACATTTATGTGCTTAAAGTCTATAGCACTCTTAGTGAATGATGCTACCTAAAGAAGAAAAGAACAGTGTTATCATCAAAACTTATGATGCTCATTAAGTCTTTTGATGAGCATAGGTGAATTTAATTGCTCTTCGGAGCCTGGCAGATAAATCGTAAAAGTTGCATACAAAATTAACAAGATCACCTCAAGAAAGTGGTGGCTTCTTATTGATATCCCTGAAAACAAAATGGTCTTCACAGATCACTTGGGGATTCATCGCTCTTGAGTAATGTATTTACCATCTGTGCTCATCCCAAAATACTTCTGATAGAGTGTTGGAAATTCATAAATATTCTTAGGTAAACATCTCTCATGCTTATGCAGACAAGCAAATAGTTATTCACAGAGTCATTTTTCTAATATAGAAGTAGCAAAAATAGTTGGCTAGACTGAAAGCATACTTCAGATCAGGAAACACCTAGTCCATATAAAAGGTCTCCAGATTGCTCTAAGAAACCAGCTTGGGACACCACACACTTTAAACCCCGCTAGGATGGAGTAATATTTAGACCTTATCTACAGTTTTCATCCATTACTGAGTGATTTCTCCCTGTCTGGCATTCTCCCTTATGATCTATAGCCTCAGCAATGTGAATAACACAACACTTAAACATCTCTAGGGAGAAAGCAATAGTCAAGTTTATCAGTGAACTTACTAAAAACTTTTAGTATAGAAACACAGTGAGGATAGACGGGGGAAAAAAGCAAATGCTATCTTGCTTGTTTCCTTAACCTTCCAAGAAGCCTTCTGGAGCTTTCATAGCATCCACCAGAAGGTCAAAAACCCTTCTGACTGTTCGCTAGTTCTGATAATGGTGTCTCACCTGAGAAACTTCACCTCATGAAATCTGTCGGTGGCCATTTATGTCCTGCTCTTAGGTAAGGATTTTCCATGTTAAGAACTTCTAAAGAAGTAGCTGGAACATAGCATAACTGTCCTTCTGGCAACCCTCATTACCTCCCAATCCAAGATTATTTATGATGACTTTTGATGACTTCAAGGATTTGTCCATAAACCACCAGCCTGTCACTGTGTTAAACCAGAACAAACATTCTCTGGGGTGCAGGCTAGGCCAAAGTACTGCTGTAAAAAGTGATTCTATTTTTCAGTATTTCTGAAAAGGAAATACTAAGGTGAAGTTTTAATGATATGTAAAAATATCACAAGTTCCTTTGAAAAAAAAGAGCTTGGAAGGCAATACACTGTTCTTTGCCAAATGCGAGGCCCAGTTTCAACACAGCCAAAATGCTACTATACAAGCGTGCCATATTAAAAAAAGATGGTCTCAGATCTTTGGAGATAAAGGGAGTTGGGCAAGCGTTTACACATCACAATAGAAAAACTTGGAGAAAGAAAAGACATAACTACTAAAGTTTAAAATAGTAAAGGACTATATTATCACTGCTGAATTCCTCTCTTACAGAGTACAACCACTATTTGTGGTTCTGCTCAGATGGAAGGAATTATACACAATTAGAATAAAGCAAATTTTGTACAAATGAAACTATTAAAAATTGTATTACGTTGCACTGTCAACATATAATGGCACCACTGTATACAAATCTACTTGAGAATCAATATTCCACTAAAGTACAATATAAACTAACATATCCAAGCAAGACCCTAGTGCTTAGAGATTTTGAAATGAGAAATATTCTTACTCTCAGCTAGTTAGATCTGTAAACTGAGTACAGAATTAATTTTATGCCAGCAAATTACTGTTTTTAACAAGTTATACAAGGCACAGAACCATATAATTGCCGTACACTTGAAATATGTTCTCATTCAAATACTGGTAATGTAGTTAGCTGAAGGTGCAGTACATGTGGGGGGGGGGGGGAGGGCGGAATCACATCTTATCTGTTCAGTGACTTGTTCTTTACAGGTGGTTGGTTGGAAAATTAGCAGCTATTCTTTTCTGCAGTAATAAATTCTAATATTTGAAGAAAGCAAGAGCAGATGGATTGCCAGTTCATTGCCACTTGCCACAGCACAATGAAGATTTAATCTTTATGATGAGCAATTCACTCTTTACATAACCACTATACTAGCATTCTAATACAGTTTCATCATCACATTTAATGCAAAGTAGCTAGTTTCCTACATTTCTTTGAAGTAGTGTTTTTATTTTTGTTGAAATTGCATACAAATTGTTCTGAGACATTTTACCCCTACTTAAGTTGTAACCCTTCAAGTAAGTACTAAAATCACAGAACAGAAGCACTGTTACAGTGCTCTGAAATACAGGCCTACATACAAAGATTTTATCAAGGAAACTTTAGGCACAAGTCACTCATTTTTATTTTGCAGAAATAAAAAATGTATTGACAACTGTAACTTCTGTTGGTTTGGTGAGACAGTCTTCATATTTTGACTTGACGAGCTTCTCTCACTAAGATTAACCAGTAGTTAGATGAACACATCTGTCTGTAGCTGGCGCAAACTAATTTTATCATTTCCTAGATTATGGGGTAGCACTGTGCACATGGGAAACTCCCACAGCTCAGTGGCATCCAAAACTCTGAAACTCAGCCAGCCATCTTCTGACTTTCTAAAACCTTTGCAGCACTACAGAAACCTCTGTTGATGACTAATTACTGCTCAGATTCAGCTGAGCAAACTTTCTACTGTATTCACAGCTTTGTTCAGAGTATTGGTTATCTATTAGAAGGCTTTTCATAAACAGCACTACAGACTGTAGGGATAGATTGTTTAGCTGTTTGTAAAAGTGAAAATTACCCTTCATCAAAGATGAGCAAGGTGACCCAGAAGAACCTTAACAGAAGAAGTGAGATGGAACAGCTTGGCTTTTCTAGAGCTTCTCCTAACTTCCCTGTGCTTCATTTTCTAGGAATAGCCTTTCCAACAGAAGTAAGGTCCCTTCTACCCTTGCTATAGTCCCCTTTCCCTTCTTTTTGATGTACAGCTCAGACCGCTTGCATTTGCAGCATAACTGCTCTCTGCTTCCTAACCTTATACAGAAGAATTAGAGACCTAGAGAGAACTGTGGTATGTGGCTAAGCATGTTCTTGCTTAACATCCAGGAGCAAGAGAAGCAGGCTCCTGTAGGACATAACTTAAGCTGTCTTGACAAAGCCACACTTTATGGGCACTGAAAAGACACAGGCAGAGAACTCCATAGTGGTATAAGCAGAAACTTTAATGAATTCATAATTGAAATGTGGGAAGAAAAATACCACACTGTTTGTTTGTTTTGCATCTGCTTGCTTAACTTTTACTTCAGACAAGACCAGAAGAGGGTGCTGAAGAATATGCAGCATAGTTTTAGGCTTTGCAAAAGCAATGAAATGCAACACTACTTTACAATGCAAATTTAGTAGCTTCTCTTTAGCCTGTACATAAATTCTTACAAATTCAACTCATTTGATAAAAGCAAGCAATTCATGTTACCCAGCCTATTTGCACGTCTATCTATTTTGCTTAACTCTCAATTTTCACGTACCCTTCTTGCAAAGCATTTCAAATATTCACACAAGCTGCTAGTGCACCGACTGTCTCCTGGAACACCATAAGCATGTGAAGCATGATGCAAAGAAGCACAAAGATGAAAGCCTTTTACATTTTTGCAAAGGCAGACCACATGATGATTCTTCCTCAGCACATTGTTCTCTGTCAAGGCACTGCTCAGTCATCCTGGGTATTTACAGGAGGAAGAAAAAAAGCACAGATTTGTATAATTTTGCAAATCTGCTTTTGGTTCATTTACACTTGTACCAGTTCATATAAATTATAAGAAAGAGAATATGAAATTATTTGTTGCTTAAGAAAGTTTAAATGAAACTAAAAGAGTACATCACATTTTGAAACTACTAAAATAAGCTGTTTCTCAGTACAGTAAAATACTAAATGTCTTTTAGTCTGAAATCAAAATTATTTTCAAAGAAAAAAATACAAAACATTATCATAACCATAAGTTAGAATCATTACAAATGTCATAATATGTTGGGCAAGCATAGAGATTGTTGCTGCTAATTAAGTAATAAACTTAGTCTCTTTTAATCACAAGAAACTGTGTTCTCCATGATTCCTTGTTGCGTAGTCCTATAAATTGAAGTATATTATTCCTTCTGAATTTTCCTTAGCCTGTAAAAATATAGGAAAAATTGAGACAAATCTGCTCTTTTACCTACATCAACAACAGACTTACTAGGAGGACTTAAGGCATGCAATGCGTATTTCACACACGCATTTAAAGATACCATTCTGATTAGTTGAGTGTCCTGGTATACAGACTGGGTTCGGTGCTCTGAAAAAATCAGAGCTTGTTTAATTCCATGTTGAAATGGACATTGGCCTGCCTTAGGAATACACGCAGCTGATGACATCTAGGGAAAAAATGTGGCTGTATCTCTACAAAAACACCCAGTTTTGCTGCTCAGTGACATATTCCACTGTGAATTTTTGTTACTACTGAGTGGTATGTAATATCCAGAAATTCATTTCATTCCCATTTCAAAAGGCTCTTTTCAGATACAGTCACATGGAATTCTCTTTGATTTGTCAGCTCAGTAACTCCTGACCTTTGACATTTGTACAGGCAGCATTTGGATGGAATTAAAAGAAATACCCTTCTCCTTACAAAAAGGTTGAAAAAAAATGGAGTTCCTAAATGTTTATTGCATAACAAGACCAACTATGGAAAATATTAAACAAGAAAATTATTAAAAACTTGTGAGGATTCACACAGAAAAAAAAATGTGTGGCTAGATTAGAACTAATTTGTTTCTCAAGTATTCAAAAGAGGTCCTTTTAAACCAAATATGGTCACTGATTATTAACAATATTCAAACTATCAGGTCATTCAGATATTTATGTCTAGATGTGTTAACATAATAAACATAGCCTTCTTTGCTTTCTTAAAAGCATTGTGGAAGATGGAGAAGGACTCAGAATATGACATCAGGTTTTACTTCCTTTCAGGTCATTTCTGATTTTAATCAACATATATGAGATTATGGCACAAAATCATAGCTGTTTTTGTTTGTTTGTTTGTTTGTTTAACTTGCTTACCAAAAATTTCTAAATAAGTACAAGAAAGGTGGACAAAAAACTTCATACACTAACAGTTATCAGGTAGAACCTAGCATATCAGAGATTATTATGCAGAGTAAGAATAAGCAATTATGGTTCCCAATTTGCTAATCAAAATCAAATGTTTAGACTGCATATATTTAATCATGCAGCTGTCTGTTCAGCATATGCTTTAGGTACAGCAATGTCACCAACTTTGAATCTTCAAAATGCAGAAAAGGGAACCTTAAAAATAAATCATTAAACCATTCTAAAAATACTAAGGTTTTAAGATGTATTTTGGGAATTATTTGCTTGTCCTGGTGTAATATCTCAGCACAACCACAGCGGTAGAAATTTGAATTTACCACTCAATGCAAAAACTGAGAAGAAAAAAAAAAATAAATTAACTTTTGCATTACCACTCATTTGAGAAGTTAAGTATTTACAAAAAGCACCAAGGATGATGACACCTCTAAACTCTGGACACTGACATGTAAACCCTCATATGTCTGAGCTAGCTACTCTGCACACTGCTAGAAGCTCTGCATGCAGTCAGAGAGAAATGGGCATTCTGAGTACACAAGACAAACAACCTATCCTAAACCCTGAATCTTACCATTTTTTGATCATTATTATGAAAGGAAAATAATGGCTAATCAAGTGTAAATGTCATAAAATACATTAGATAAATCTCAGTTTCTCTCTTCACAGCAATGATCAACCATCTTTAGCACTGCAAGCCTCCATAGAGGAGGCTAAGCTTCCTTTTTTCAGGGTATGCATGGCCTTGTCATTCTGCTCATTCTGTAGCACTGAACATAATTTGCAATTTCTATATTAAATAGAAATATTTTTCCCCATCACCTCTCTTCCCATTAGTCTGCTGCATTCTTCTGAAGTCTGTTGAAAGCAGGGGTTCAAGACACTGATCTAGAGGCACTGTGACAAAGTAATACAGAAAAAAAAAAAAAAAACCCCACAGAAATCTAAAAAAAAGTCCAGTGTGTACATATGAGGAATTAGAAGTTAACGAATAGTTGCAGCTAAATGTAACTGTGATCACTAAAGACAGCAGAATTGCTCACAAGCAGCAAGTGCTGCAATGGATAGGTACAGACTTTTGAGAAAGGTCGTGGGGGGCATATTGTGCTTTTTTCAAAGTAAATAAATAAATAAATAATAAAACAAAACAAAACTCTCAACTATAATCACCTGTAGTTGGCAGAGAAAAGGCTGGCCAAGAATTTATGGGTCAAGGTTGGAGGGAAAACTAAAAAGATGGTATGTTCACGGATGTTTGTTATAGACAACTCAAGTCCAGAAGAAAAAGGAAAAAAAAATCAATAAAATCGAAAGATTCACAGTTGTAGGCCTTCTCATGAGAAATTTTAACATCCCAGCATCTTCTGGAAAAGTAATGTAGCATGGCACCAACAATCAACATTACTGGGACACGCTGGTGATAATTTCTTGATGCAGCTACGGGACAAAGTGACTAGAGGAGATGCTGGATCTGCTACTCATAAATAAGAAAGCACTCTATGGTGATGCAATTGATGGTTAATGGCAGGCTTGCCTGTGAGAACATGAGATGGTGGAGTTTAAAGATGAAAAAGGAAGACAAGTAGCAAAACAAAGATCCCAGTCTTCAAGCAGTGAACAGATTCAGAAAGATCCCATGACAGGCTGTCCTGAAGGGCAAGTGAGCCAACAACAGCATTTTGACCTCCAAGGGCAGCCTTTTCAAGTACAAGAATAGTCCCTTATGTGCAGGAAAACAAGCAGATACTGCTTGCCTAGAGTGAATTCCTGACCAAGCTCAAACACACACAATAAAAGCACTCTCCAGAAAGTGGAAAAAGGAACCCACTACTTGGGAAGAACACAGAAGCGTCATCTGGGCATGCCAGGATAGCATCAGGAAGACAAAGTGGAGCTCACATTGAAGCTATTGAAGATGATATGAAATTAGTGCCATAAACAAAAATAAGAGCTTCTGGAAGCACATCAGCACCAAAAAAAATGAACATCATGTTGATCTGCAGCTGCGTGATGCCAGTAACCTAACTGGTAAAGAACATGGTAAAGGTTGAGATACCCAATGTCTTGGTCATTATTAGCGGGGTCCATTCTCAGGTCTCCCAGGTCCCTGGTAGCAAAAATTAGGGGAGCTGGGTACTATGCATTGTAGAAAAGAATCAAGTTACAAACTACTTCAGTAAACTCATCATACACAAGGGCCTGGACCAGAGAAAATATACCTAAAGGTGCTGAGGAGTCTTTGACACTTTGAGGCCACTATCATCTCTGACAGATAGGCTAGAACATCTCCCCTATAAAGCAGGCAGAGAGTTCAGCCTGAACAAAGTTCCAGGGAGACCTTATTGCAGCTTTCAATATGTAAGGGGGACTTTTAAGAAAGATAGGAATGGACTCTTTACCAGGGAGTGTAGTGATAGGACAAGGGGTAATGGCTTTAAACTAAAAAAGAACAGATTTGGATTAGATATTCGGAAGAAATTTTTCACTGTAGGGGTGGTGAGGCACTGGCACAGGTTGTCGAGAAGCTGTGGATACCCCATTCCTGGAAGTGTTCGAGACCAGGCTGGATGCGGCTTTGAGCAACCTGGTCTGGTGGGAGGTGTCCCTGCCCATGGCAGGGGGGTCGGAACTGAATGGTCTTTAAGGTCCCTTCCAACCCAAACCATTCTATGATCCTATGAAACTAAAGCAAGTGAAATTCCCAATGCAAGGGGAAAAACTTCAGGCACTGGAAGTAAGCTGCCCAAAGAGGCTGTGGAGTGTCTTTGAAAATCTTGAAGACTTTGAAAGTTTGACAAAGTACAAAACAACTTGCTCAAACTTTGAAGTTAAGCCTGTGTCGAGCATAATGCATGACCAGATGAACTCCATGGGCTTCTTCCAGGCTAAATGATTGTGTTGAGGCTGTGATCAGTAGGATATACCCAAGTAAAACTACAGACAATTTCTAAGAAAAGTGTAAAAGTAAGTAGCTTAAGCAAAAGGATCTGGTGCCATTTGTGATATTTTCAAACAGAAGAGAATGGAAACATGTATGGAAAAAACAGTTTGATCAAAGCATGTTAGCTGGAATCCAATCAGCATAGACTAGATTCATATGTTTAGGCAAATGAAAAAAATCTACCGTATGACTATTACAAAGGAATAAGTTCAAGCTAATAGGCAGAACATGAGGCTGGAGGGGCAGAGTAGAAGTGGGGAATTACTAATTTTGAGCTCCATTCTGAACACAACCCCACACTTGTCAATAAGTTAGATAAGCCACTTCTCATTTACTCATTTTTTTTTTTCTGTGTAATGGGTATCACATTACCCAGCACACATGAAGTGTTTGAACCAACTTGATTAGCACTGATAATATGATCCAGCTCTTTAAGAAAGTATCTCAAAACTATCTCCAGTGTCTCATTATCTGAACATATATGTCCTTCAGACACCTTTCATCTATCACATTAAACAATGACCTTTATAGAGGAAAGTTCTACAGCATGCAAGCCTCAGTTTGTTTGGCACATCTCTTGCTGAAATGTCATTTAAATTAGTATGCACACCACCAGAAGGAGTCCCAAGCCATTAAAAAAATCACATTCAAAGTAATTCTAAAGTTAATACCAGCTGATACCTTTGCTTATTATTCCTTACTCCAACAGAATGTATATTGGCATTATAAAAACAGATGGTTTCAAATTTGCATGGGTCATTTCAGAACCAAGAGCCTTCCCAAACACCTAGTGTTTTTACTCTGGGCAATCAGTCAAGGTCTGTCACTTGATTTTGAAGCACTGCAGTCATCCACAAGGTTTTCCTCAGGCACAAGAGAAGATTCATGCTCTGGCTAGTCCCCAGAAGAGTTTGGTTCACATCCACCTTCACCATGGATTAGTTTAACTCATGTTTTGACTTTTCTGACAAGTCTCATATTTATGCTTCTGTGAGATGAAATTCTACATCAGCTCTTCCAATACACCTAAAAAGAAAAGGGTCCTTGCTTTTTCTTTCAAAATAAGCTGTTGGTAGTCAGGTGGCAGGAAATTTTGCCTGTTCCTGCCTAGACACGGTACTACAATCTCAATTAAACATTGATTCCTCTGTTCCCAGGAGCATTGTACTCTCAAAAACAGCTACTGCTTTTTCCTTAATGGTGGAAAAAATTGTTAATGATACCAATTAAATGATGTGAATGTCATTTCTACATTTTTATTCCACTGCAGGTCAGCAAGATTGCAACTGGAAAATAGAGACATAGCAACTTTAAAACAGTGTAATTAAACAATTCTTTGCAAAATGGAAATACTGAATAAAATTTAAGCACAGGGAATCAAAACGTGCTCTGACTGATGAATGAGTTGACAGGGCATTCAAGACTGCTGTGCTATAGTTTTCCAGTCAAAGTGCACCCAAGCAATGCTGTGAAACAGACATAACCGTTATATCCTGCCTCTAGTCCTTGTAATTGCTAGATACAACAAAGTAAATTTAGAAGAGTGGCAGGTGTCAATATTGATTTATTTTCAATTATTTTAATTTCATACTTAATTAGTTTTATAATTCCCTTAATATGCTTGAAAATGACATTTCTTTTCAACCTTTCTTACTAAATGCTGAATATTTTTTCTGTTGAGTGCTAAAACTCCCTTCTTTCTAACAGAGGAGAAGGGAATTTGGCTCTCATGGCATATGCCTCCACTTTCCTCATCAGCAAATGTGCTTGTTTAAATCACACAACCAAGAATCTGGATCTTATAACACAGGTAAGCTGCTATGCTAGCTTCCTTGCTTTCTTACCTTGTATGTATGAGGTATTAGTGCTTGCAAACACATTACATTCTGTAGTAGTGTCCTGCAGAGTTTGAATATTACTAAAGCATTCCCTTTAGTTTAGCATCATCTGAAATTGCTTAAGGAAAGATTAATCAATCATTAAGAGCCAACCATAGTACAGGCTTGGAGTTGTTTTATACTGAGACTTAAAAATGCATTTCTTGATAGAATAAAAAAAATATTAATATTATGAATATACACACGCAATGAAATAAATGTACAGTTAATGTATGTGAGTTTATAATTGGAAACTATGTGAGTTTATAATTGGACAAACTGCAATGTTCTGTTTTTTCATTACTGTAATTATACAGTCAGGTGAGAGGGACTTCATGGCTTCTAATTGCAGATTTTCTTCCATAATTGTTTTCTGAAGCATATGGAAGTGAGATACTAACAATAAACAGTCTCCAGCAATAATTGTATGTATTGCCCATCATTAGTGCATATTGGAGATAAGGACACATTCTATTCTTTCTATCCTGGGACAGAAAGGAAAAACAAACAACAACAAAAAATAACCTTGCTTGCTGTTTACAAAAACACAAGGAGAACAGATGTTTGCTTTGTTCTCCCTGTACTAGTTTGTCTAAGAGTTCCGAATTCCAAGGGAATAACAGAGGAGACACAGAACTCAGTGATGCTTTACCATATAATTGTACAAAGAGAGACTTGAAATCAAGGTGAATATAGACAACCACAACAAATATTAGTGCAGTGTAATGCTCGTGTAACAAGATTGAAAATTAAAATCTAAGGAAGTTACCATGTTGTAGTAACTACAATCAGAATACTAAGGATTAGAAAACTAGCATAAATATTTCTCAGCCTAACCAGGGAAGAAAAGTTTCTGTACAATAAAATTAGAGATTTCTAAAACTGAAGAATCCTTTTGTTTTAAGAAGAACTTCACAATTTTTACTTAGCACAATGAAATGTCAGATCTCATTTTGTTCACAGCAAGCCTAGCTAACCTACTGGCAGAGCCACTCAGAAGAATGTGGGCTTCTCGTCATGTCCTTGGCCAAACCACAACAACTGTTGAACCAGCAGGAACACATTTTGACTGTCAGGAATACAAAGCACAAATCATATTCACCATTAGTTTACATCTGGTATAAATATCTACCATGTCTGGTTCTTTCTGCTACATGATCAGACAACCACATTCAGTTGGGTTGTAACATAAAGCAGACAATAGCATTATTCTTTGGTCAGATTTTTGCAGTCACTATACACAGGCCTTCACTGAGCTCTCTCAAACAGCTCCATCTCTTTCTTGTAGTGGGAGCTCAGAACTGGGATCAACACTCGAGATATGAACTCCTACAAAAAGTCTTGAATTATTTTTTTTTTAATCTTTTTAAAATGTTGGACAGATGTTTCTAGTAAGTGAAGGATATCACAGAATCACAGAATTGTAGGGGTTGGAAGGGACCTCGAGAGATCATTGGGTCCAACCCCCCTGCCAAAGCAGGTTCCTTAGAGCAGGCTGCCCAGGTAGGCATCCAGACAGGCCTTGAATATCTCCAGAGAAGGAGACTCCACAACCTCCCTGGGCAGCCTGTTCCAGTGCTCCGTCACCCTCACCGCGAAGAAGTTCTTTCGCATGTTGGTGTGGAACTTCCTGTGCTCTATCTTGTGGCCATTGCCCCTTGTCCTGTCCCCACAAACCACTGAAAAGAGGTTGGCCAAATCCCTCTGTCTCTCACACCTCAGGTGTTTATAAACATTGATAAGATCCCCTCTCAGTCTTCTTTTCTCTAGGCTGAACAAACCCAGGTCTCTCAGCCTTTCCTCATAGGGAAGATGCTCCAGGCCCCGTATCATCTTTGTGGCCCTCCGCTGGACTCTTTCCAGGAGATCCCTGTCTTTTTTGTACCAGGGAGCCCAGAACTGGACACAGTGCTCCAGGTGAGGCCTGACCAGGGCAGAGCAGAGGGGGAGGATCACCTCCCTTGACCTGCTGGCCACGCTCCTTTTAATGCATGCCAGGATCCCATTGGCCCTCTTGGCCACCAGGGCACACTGCTGGCTCATGGTCAACCTGTCATCCACCAGGACCCCCAGGTCCTTCTCCTCAGAGCTCCTCTCCAGCAGGTCGTCCCCCAGCCTGTACTGATACACCTGGTTGCTCCTTCCCAGGTGCAGGACTCTACACTTGCTCTTATTAAACCTCATTTGGTTTCTTGCTGCCCATCTCTCCAGCCTGTTCAGGTCTCGCTGAATGGCTGCACAGCCTTCTGGCGTGTCAGCCACTCCTCCCAGCTTTGTGTCATCGGCGTACTTGCTGAGGGCGGACACTATTCCCTCATCAAGGTCGTCAATGAAGATGTTGAACAGGACCAGACCCAGCACTGACCCCTGGGGAACACTGCCAGTCACAGGTCTCCAGCCGGACTCTGCGCTGCTGACCACCACCCTCTGAGCTCAGCCAGTCATATCCTGCATCTCACTTGACAATATGAACTTTGTTCGGACTCATTGCAAAACTAGAATTATGACTCTTAGTTTTGAAGATCTTACACCAAAACAAATTTCACCATAATATACCAATACTGAGTTAAAGCAAAGGGAGCACTGCCACTGACTTAGTTGGGAATGGGATACTAATACAAGGGGAACAACAGGAATAGTAGAAAGGAAATCAGGAAAGCAATCTGACCTATTACAATTATACCATCAGCGGATAGTTGTACAAAACCTCACAGGTAAAACTTAAGAGGTCTTCCGTAATTCGGAGCTCACCAGCAGGCGTCTCCCAGCTATGTGGCCACTTACCAGCAGAGCCCTCCCCATCACCCAGCTAGGAGTTTCCTGCCTCAGCGAGCACAGGCCACAACCCCAGTCCTGTGCCTGCATATTTAGCTCAACACACTCAGCTGATTTGAGTATCGCCAGGTAGCAGTAGTGTTGGTAGCCATAAAGCTTACTGAAACATCACATTGTATTAGTCTGAGTTTTAAGCAATTTTACCTCTGAGGATGGACTTGAGATTCAACAGAGCAGATCCGATTACCCAAAGTCAAACAACGAGGCTAAAGAGGCAAACCACAGCAGGACTAAAGCTGCTGCTGTCAAAGTTTGTTTACACTGTCAGTCATACATTCCATGTGTCACTCAGTTCAGCTCACAATACGAATACATGAGAGACTACCCATAAATTAGTGTAGGATTAATTCACTCCAGCACATCTGTCATACTGTCACATTTATGTTATTATCATCGTGTCTCTAGGCAAGTGTGAGATTTTTGGATGATTCCAGAAATAATATCTTAAAAGCTGAGATGGCTAATTTTTTTTCTTGGTAGTTTTGATCACAGTTATGGAATAAAATTAGCTAGAGTTAACCAAAAGCTCGGCTAGATCTACGCACACAGGATGATGACAGTATAATGTCCATACACTACCCTCCTCCACTAAATGTCTACATCAGTATATCAAGCTATGGCAAAACAGAGAGTAAGGGAAATGAAACACACACACACACACATCCTCCACATACTCCACTTTTATTCCGCTAATGTGCAACCAAGTACCTTTAGAAGGTATTTTTCTGCTTAACTTGATGTACTGAATTGAAAATTTCACTTCCCTTGTCATTTATTCCCAGTCATAATGGTGATGGAAATTTCAAATTCACATCAACGTTATGTGCTTGGATGTTCCCAGAGGAGCTCGTGTTTTAGCGTTCTTAAACGTTATTTTTTAAAGCTATTTCACAGGGGAAAGAGTGCAGTGAATTTGAAGCAACTGTGTTCCTCCCCGCCCCACACAGACTCCCCACAGCCACTCAGGTGAGCAGCAACTTTAAAGCAGCCTGAGAAACAAAGGAAATGAAGCAGATGACTGTCAGCCATTTGATGGTCGTTTGGATGTTTTTCTCTTTAAAAAATGTATCTCAGAATAGATGGATCTTTATATGTCAGTTTCCTAACTAAGGTTTTCAAAGACTTAATATCAGACATTGGTATTTCTGCACTTCACCTGTCCAAATCATGCTTTCATTTATATTTATTACTTTATGTACTATTTGACAAACCTGGGAAGTGACGAACATCCATGTTAAAGAAATTGGAGGTCTAACCAAGAAATCCACATCCACAGTAAACTCTTCTCCACTACCAATATTCATAGTCTTGGAGAAGCAGAAGTAAAAGAACTCTTCACAGAAGTTTCAGCTATCTCAGTAGGACTGGCCACAGTACACATGCTACATTCTCGTTTTTAATCCCCAAGGTAATTAAGCACATAGCCTCCAGCCACTATGAACAAACCAAAATCCCTGTTTTGTACCTCTTCACCATGGTGCAAAATATGGGACTGGTTCACCAATGTCACACTTTTAATTCAGTGACATCTCTAAGGTTCAAAGCTCTAGGAGAAAATTAAAGGAAAAACCTGTGATAAAACTTGTGGGAAACACAAAATGGCTTGTTTAGTGGTGATAATCAGAAGAATTTTGTTTGTTTTCATAGTGAAACTGTTTGAAATAAAGTCTTCTAAGTTACACTATGCCAGAAACAGTGAATGAGAGGAAATGTTAAAGAATTAGGACCATATTCCAGAAAATCCTGTTGCTGGTGACCCAAATGGACTTGTAAGAGAGTTCACAGTGAGATGCTGTAGTTATTAAAAAAATAAACAAATAAAAAAAATAATAAAAAAAAAGAATGGGAGAACTTAGATACAGATGTAAGAATAGTAAGAAAAATAAAGCAATTTAACGTCACAGGTAGGGCATAATCAACTGTCACATTCTTCAGAATCATAACTGAGACCTAACAACAAAGAAGCACCTCTGCAGGAAGAAGATGGACTTCAGACAAAGGATTCCAGATTACCAAAGAAAAAGCCTAACAAGAGCCCATGGCAAGAAATTAAGGTTAGACAATTTAAAATGAACAATTAACAACTTTGCTTTTTTTTTTTTTTTTTTGATGGGGGCAAACCATCACAGAATGGTGATACTGCTCCTATGGTTATTTCCAAATTAAGACCAATACAGTTTTCTGAGATGCACTCTGCACATTCCTCACAAGTCACACACACACAAATAATAATTTCATGCCACTATCTCATCATTTCTCCATAACTCAGATTTAGAAAACAGTGCAATTACCTTTATCCGCACTGAAGAAAAACAGATCATCTTCAGTGATTTGATTAAATACTGATCTATCAAACAAAGATAGTATTTGGTATTCATGAAGCATCTAACACCTTTGCTATTTTAAGCCAGGGAAAATATTCTACAGCACTGACTTTGGCATTAATAGTGCATCGTGTTGGTTACAGAGGAAAATATTAAAACAATATATTATGTTTCTTCATCTAGAAGAATTATATGTGACGGGAAATCTCTACACTATATATGCAACTCCTGTTAAAATAGATTTTACCCTTGATTCTACTTGCTTATTCCAAAGACTCAGTAATTTTGATTGCTATAATTTCCATATACTTAAGCACTAGCTTCCTCTCTAGGATCAAAATTGCATCAACTCATCTCAAAGAAACTTTTATCTAAATCACAAATGTACTGGCATACTGAATAGCACCACAAACATAAGACAGAAGAGTATTCACTTCTCATACACAATATACTGCACAAGAAATCTCACCTTTTCTTTCCTGAAATAATGCGCACAGACACAGTAAAAACAAATCAGTAATTAGTAGGCTTATCCCGTACTTTCTTCCAGTCCTTTAAGGCATTTTTCTTTTATTCTTCTTTTATTCCTTCTACTACTTCTGGCTAATTTTATTATTGCCACTTGCAAACTGGCCTAATGTCACCAAATCTCTAGCTGCTCAGTCAGATTTGACTGACAGACAGGACAGCTGGTGAAACATCTTCCCAAAAAGCTGCACTAAGTTCTCAGGCACCTGGATTCTGCCAATCTGACATTTGGAGAAGGGGCATAATTGAAGGAGAATGAAAGGAGTAAGTTTTAACACATACTAGTTGCGTTCACTGCAGGAGTCCCAGGCACCTGAGAAAAGAGTGAGCGAAGGATTCTAGAAGGGGCACTGCCCTTCCTTTCTGCAGTTGTGAACACGCTTGAGATGCATGAGGAATCCAATAAGGAAAACTGGATCTCACATTAGGTGCTGAAACACATCAAAATGCAGACAGAAGTAAAGTAATACAAAGAATAAACCTATACTAAGTAAACAAGTAAGAACACTATTAGAGAAGACCAGAGTAACTAATTCAATGGGTAGGACACAGAAGCCTGTGACAACCATTTAAGGCAAAAAGACCAAAATACTAAGGTAAATGACAGAAATTTTAAAACCTCAGTAATTCAATCAAAAGAAATGAGATCCTAACATGGGAATATCATGATGGACCACAACTGTAAAGAATTATAGGAAGTTAACATTTATGTGATATAGAAAGGGAACGAACTAATAAGATCTGCAGTAACACCTGTAATTATACTTGTAAATTAAGTGGTATAGCCTCCTAGTCAAAGCTTCAAAAAAAAAGTCAAAAGCTTCAAAAACAAAAGTGACCGCCACGCTGCCTGGGGTGATGTGAGGAGCAGGGCATCTGTCTGAAACAACCTCAAACACCTGATGTTGGTGCAGAACCCTTCCACTCTGAAGCCGATCAATACTGGGTTAGGGCTGCAGCTGTCAACCACATGTGGCACTTTCTGTTCACACTGACCAGTCTTTACCTGTGATATAACACTTGGTGAACCAGTCTTGCCATAGAGCCACTACCAAAGCAGTATTTCTAGCTTTCAGGTTATCCCTAGAAATCCACAAGGATTTCTTTGGAAAGGATATTACCTTGCTTGCAGGGATTACTACCCTCTCTACACAAATGCACAGGTGTCACAAATACACTAAAGAGGTATCTTAAAGACAGAGGCCAAGAAGTGGCTTCCAGTTTTGCCTGTTTGGGTCTTTCTGAACCTTAATGTTGAATATGAGGAGGTGCTCCATCTTGGTTAGTCTCTTCTCCAAGTTGATCATACATATTTCTCAACTGCACTTGTTTTCATTTGGATTTCAGTGAGGCTTCTGTACATCATACTGTTGTTTTTTCAGCATAAAGTGCTCAAAAATATATGAACTGATTGATGAGTTCCTTATAAAAACATGCTGTCAGCACTGTGTTTCATTTTATGCTTTAATTTTGGGCAATTGACGTTGTCAGAAAGCCGAAACAGTAAAATACAGTGACTGCTGTTGCCATTTTTAACTGATTTATTATACAGATCTTGGAAGAACACCCTTCAATGTCTTAACAAAGAAAATTTGTTACCCAGAGAATGTAAGCGAAGTGAGAATCAATAGAGAGAAATAAGATTTAATGCACAAGTACTTTAACAAGAAAACATTAGAACTTTCCTGTTTTATTTACTTTTCCTTTTTGTTCAAAATACGGATAGAACTCTAAATAAAATGCACTACCTCCTTTTTGTTACTCTACTAACTAGTTAGTCTACGTTAAAAAACTAGCATAGAGAGGGTTTATAATTCATGCACTAGTGAAAGTGTTATTATCATCTTTAAATACTTTGCTGAGCATAAGTCTACTTAAATATTTATTTCCTAAAATAAAACACACACCTAAGTCAACATTTCTAAGAACAACGCTACCTACATAACCAAACATTTCATAATTTTTACCCTTTTTCTCTTTTATCCACACCTCCTACAATATTGCAGTACTCAAAACGAAACAAGACAAATGAAGAAAAGTGTCAAAGATTAAAATATGTTCTGAAAGATGTAATACAAACCTTAAATATCTGCATACAGGAATTACATATACAAGCAACATTAAACAACTGTACCTGGAGGGTATAGACAGCAAACTCAGAAATTGCTTTCAATGGCTATTACAATCCACAAAAAACAGTAGTTTTGCTAGTGTTGAAAGCAACATATTAATTTTCCTTCATTTCTTATGTATTGTGTAAACAACAGAGAAAACAATATTGAGCAATCATTAAACAACTGAGGAAGATTATGTATAGACTATTTTAAAACAATATTTTACTATTCCTTCTTATATGTCTTGTTCTTACTTCATGATTGAGAATTAATAACAGGCTTAATCAAAATCTTCAAGAATTCAACAAACACCATTAGTGTGGACAAACCATGAGAGAAGTTAGTTATAAAATTAGATTATGCAGAGAATAAAAGGAAAACAATTGCAATTTATCTTTTGATATCATTCTTGCAGTGGTAAAAAATGCTCTAACATTTTTCTTAATTTAAACGTATAAATACCATATATGTTCAACTCAGCAACACAACTTCCAGGCCATTAAGAAATTTATTTTTTTTTTTTTCTTACACCTGTCATTATTTGACAACCACAAACAGTGATAATCAAAAAAATCAAACCACTAAAAATTCTGTAAGATCTAGAGTAAATTCTTGTAAGAGTTTATCTGAATGAACACTGATCATACTGTCATTTGCCACAAGCGTTACTGTGAAAAAAAAAAAAAATATATATATATATACATATATATATATAAAATACCCACTGAAAAAAAGACTTGAAAAGTTCCTGGTAAAAATTAAATTTATAAAGTTAATGCAAGCGTATTGTGCACGATTTTTTCTTCAAATGTATGTAAATTTAAGCAACAAGTTTAAATATTTTGTAGGGATAATTTGACATTCACAACAATCACCACATCACTAAATAACAGTCTAGTATGAACACATACAGGACACATGCTTATTCTTTCATCTATTAAATACCATGACAATGTGTACTAAGTTGAAAATTTGAGCACCCTCTTTTCGAGGGAAAAGAAACACTACTCAAACTCCTTGATATCAAACTACTATTGCTTGCATGTCAAACTATTGAAGACATGCACAGAGCAAAACATTCAAGTACGATGCCTCAGAGGATCTTGAAATCTTAGCACAAAATGCTTTAGGCAGGCAGAGAAGGCAAAGGAATACAATAGGAGTTCAAGAAGTCTACAAGATCCTGAAGGTCAAAATCTCTCTACAACTAGCAAATTGTCTTCGTATGAGAGGTATTATTTTTATACTAAGGATACAACATTCAGAGTGACATTTAAATCCTTCCCCTGGATTCAAATCAAATCAACGTGAAAAAAAACTTGATATGAAGTAAAGAAATTCCACTTTTTCCTCCCTTCAGGAAGCACTCAAATACAAATGGAAGTTGGAAAGAAATCTGATAGCTGACAACCTTCCCTATGCTATACTGTAATACCCAGCTTCAAATACATCTCCTCAGGAGCCCTAAGAATGTTACCTCAAGGTCTGATTCTTCCTCTCTAGACTGCAGGCTTGAGAAGACCTACTAAGATGACCACAATATTCATCACTTAAATGAAATTACAGCAAAACTAATAAATCAATAACCAAAACTTAAGTAGTGTAAACACACAACTATTTTTAATTTGCAATTCATCATTGTACACACTATCATATCCAACTACAAAGTTACCAATTATCACTCTTAAAACTTAAGACCCACACACAACTACTGAAGTACAAATGCTCTCAGTTTAGGGTGGAGGATGATCCCTCTTCTCCAACCTTAATGATTCTATGATTCTTTGCTTCAGGTCCCCACACGAAGCTTTTTGAATATAAATTATCTGACCGAGAGTCCTGTGGGTTGACCAAGAGGGCTCTCTCCAGGTGGGCTTGGATCTCTAGGACAGCCTCTGCACCCTGTAGACAACTGTACTCCTACTATCAGCAGGGCCCCCCCTCTTTTCTTTATTAATTGATTTCCGTAACATTTTTTTTTTTTTTTGTCATCTCAAGTACTGGGGAAGGCAGCGGCCAAGGGGGATTCCAGGGCTCCCCCTGTCAGGAGACCACAAGTCAGGACCAACAAGATCCACAGGCAGGCAACGGGCCCAGCTGTGACAGGGCTGCAGGCAGACCCATCTACGGTGGCAGTAGGTCAGGGGGCTGACGGGCCTGGGCTGAGCAGCAGTGGGGCTCCCACACCCATGGAAGTGCAAGTGAAGGTCCCAGGGGGAGCACTCTGGGCCATGAAGTCCCTCTTAGTGCACCAAGAGTAACCTGGGCACTGTTTGTCTTTCAAGGTCCTACTCCTGAGAAGGTCCCCAAAGCTCCCTGGGGCATAGTGGTTATGCACTGGTGATCTGACATGCTTCTTAAGACAAACTATGCTACTTTAGAATTGATACCGCTACCTAGGTCCAATAAAGTTTAAACATTTTCTCACTTTTTTCATACAGCCTGTACACCTCAGCAACATGGATGTCACACACCACATTGTATTCACAGAGCACCCCACTTTCTGCAATAGATTCTTGGTTAGAAAACACTGACTTTAAAATGTTCCTTTAGGCAACCACCTGGCTCCCTTCAGGAGCCTTGCCTGGGGCCTGCTACTTTATCAGGGCCTCTTGCTCACAAAGTCAAAACAGCCTTCAGAAGGTGGTCTGCTCCTTATCTGCCCCTTGTAACTTATTTTTGCTTGAAGGTTTTCCTTTAATATCTGTACAAGCTATAAGCATCATGAAAACAATACATATAGTTCAGAACATAAGTATAAGCACTCCAAAATCTCATCTTAATTGGAAACTTACTTCTGTAAAAAAAGACAAATCACTAAATCAAGTACAAAGCTTAAAGACAAAATAACACCTCTGTAAAACAAAAATGTAAAGTGTTCTTTAATATTTTTCCAAGTAATGCTTCTGACTTCTTTCAGCCTAACAGACACATCTGACTTCAGAGTACTAAAGGATTTTAGAAGCAATTAGTATTTCCAGATTTCTCCTCCCAGAAAGTGTTCAGTCCTTTATTAACTGAAAAGATTAAACTACACATCCAGTCAATGACTAATTATTTGGCCATGGCCAACTAACAAGGAATCAGCTCAATGGTATTAATTGGCATTGGCAATCCTCCACTTTATAACATTAAACTGGAATTTAATATTTTTTTTAAATGGCCATGTTTTACAAAGTCGTCCTATTCTCATTAGACTCATATTCACACTATATTCTAATTACATTGGTGAAATGCTAAACCTGTAAAATAGATTAGAAGAGTGTTCACAGACACAGTGGATACTGCTTCTGCTGTTAAATAGAAGAGATTACAATTTCTTTAAGACAATGCCTATCCATTCCAGGGGACACACCTCAGTGTTTCATAGTGACTTGTGCAACCAGATTGGAAAGCTGTGCCCTCCACTCTCTTGTCCAAACTTCTGTTTTAACTTAAAAAAAGGTTACTATGTCTATGTTTTAACTAAAAAAAGGTTACTATGTCTATTAAGTGTACAGAAAACAACCATCTGAAATTCAGTGACCATCCATGACATTCAGCTAATCAACACTGTACTCTAATTTGTGTTATCTTAATGAAAGAGGTTAGTTTTTCCACCAAAGGATCAATGTGCACTATCTTCATGAATAGATTCAACAATATAGAAAAGCAGTGATAAAATAAAGCTTCTATATGCAACTACAACAAAATAAAATAAAATTTAAAAAGTAACAAGCCTTCCTCATTTTTAGCAGAAGGAAAAATTAAGACATATTTCATGGTATATTATATGACTGTGCTATGTGGTTGGTATCAACTTCAGGTTTTCTTTACTTTTTTTTTTTTTTTTTAAACATAGAAAGTAACTCTGTAATGTAATTTAAAAGCCACTGTGTTATCTTCCTTCAATACCAGCCGTTTTAATAAATGCTATACATATTCCAACTATATCCAAGAGACAAACTGAGAAGACGGCTCCAAAAGAGGAAAAAATGGAAGATGCTTCTGAGGGGTGGTGTTGAAATTGCTTTGTGAGAAAAACCTGTAGGTCTAAAACTGCCATTCTACTAAAAATGTACGAGGTGATAATCAATTTCTTTGCATGGCCTCCAGAAGACTGTTCATGACTTTTTTGCCAGGTAAAAATCTGAGGAAGCTGAGAGATTGATGACCAGAGAACTAACAAAAAAGGGATTCTGGAGTAAGCAGCTGGAGAAAGCACACCTTAAAAACAATTCTGCAAAGCCCTTTTCTAAACGGTGTGCTTACTTTGATGTTCCAATAGTTAATAATCATAATGTTCTTAAATTTTATTTCCATTAGTTATGTAATACAGTAACAAATTCCCTCTGTGTCCTTTAGAGTGACAATGAAGCTGAACATCTGAATTACTGTAAGAAAATGGCTAGCATGCATTACCTCTCACATTTCTCTATTCTTCCTTTTTACACATACATATCAACATATATACGCTTACGTGTATATATATTTTTTTCCTCTATTTTTTTTTTTTGGCCGTCTCCTTAAAGGACATTGCTATTTTTCCTGACCTCTCTTCTCTTCCAGTCATGCAGGTGCAAGGTCAAAAATTTAGCCTGAAGTACACAATTGAATGGCTTCCGAGGAGCAGAAGTCAACTACGTTGTGTACATGTAGCAACTTGTCTGGAGACAAAAATAAACTGATCAATTTATTTTTGAGGATTTATCAACTACCCCTTAGAAAAAGCTGTTTACAAATCTTTTGACTCTTGAAATGATTTCAAAAACAAGTAATATGTTTTCTTTTATTTGAAAACAAATTTTATTAGGTGTTTTGAGGTGTAAAAAAAAAAAAATTATGAGGTGTAAACATGAGAGATTTTGTTTGTTTGTTTGTTTGTTTTCTCTTCCCTGCAGGATTAGAACAATTAAGAAATGTGTAACCTAAAAATTCCTACACAAACTCTCATACATATTTAGGTACAAGGTACAAGACTGCCATCCTCATCATCTCATTCTTGACCTTTGTTAGAAAACTTCTTAATGTAATGATTTTCTTGAACAAAATCACAGAATATCTTCAGTTACAGAAAATAGACATTTCCTTTCTTTTTCAAAAAATATTAAACCACTTTAAGAGTTTCTACTAGGTATTTTTCTTTTCACAGTCCTTTCTCAACCCAGTCCTCACCATCTCCCTCTGCTACATACTTCCTTTTCTTCTTTCTTTCGATCTTTTAAAACCCCATTTTTCCCATCCCTCTCTGCTTTTTATCTTCTTATTTTCTTACTTTAGTTATATTATTCTCTTCAGAATTTTTCATTCTGGAGTTTTCACTAACAGCTGTATTAGGAGGCAACAGGTTTTCTACACTCTCCCTGTATGTGAAGCTACAAAAGTTGGATCCCGAAGTACTACAAATTCTTTTGGTGTAAATTGCACTTGATTGTCCTTTATCTCCATAGTGAACCTGGTATCAAGAGAAAGAAGACATAAAAAATGCATGAAGCCTTGATGGTCTGTAATCTGTTTACTAATCTGTATGAAAGAAAACATTGTCACTACTTGGAAAAATGTTGCTCAGGTTTGTTAATCAGACTAAGCATTCCGTTAACAAACCTTCCTGCTTTACTTCTCAGTATGAGGAAATTTTTATCTATTAGAAATACGAAGTCAGTTCTACTTCAGTGACCAGTGTTATTAATTTTCCTTCAAAGAATAGTTAGTTAAAATTTAAAACTCAAGATGTATGCCCAGACTTTTTTGCTCTGGCATTGGGGAAAAACATGTTTGGAAGTAGCAGGGAACAGCCCATAAAGTTAAAGAGCAAAGCAATATGAATTTGCTACCTAGCAGAGACTTTGTCTTTCAGATCAAAACCAAGATTCACATATAGGCTAAAAAGGATATTATAATCTCCCAGCAGAGACAACGCACTCAAAGAAAAGCAATGTTTTTTTCAGTGTAGATATACAGCCCATGGGATCGTATTATAGCTAATGCTGAGATCTGGATGAGAGAAGACCACCTTTAGGATGCTTTCTTGAATTCTTTGTTCTTCCAGGATGCTCATTAAGTGCTGTAGCAGGGTACACAACCGGGTCAGCAGCACCACACATTGACTCCCCCAGTTGTGATCTGAGCCCTTCCAAAGGTTGCATAAAACAAGGGGAGAGGAAGGAGGAGGAAAGCACCCTGTTACGCCTTCTCTTTCACCATAACAGTCTGGATACTTAACCCGCCCAACCACCTGTTAAGCGAAAGACGCACACAAAATGTTTTTTTCCAAACAGTTGCTTTCAGCTT